>NW_006203577.1:1945403-1956734 GCF_000334495.1 Tupaia belangeri chinensis
AATCAACTCAAAATGGATCAAAGATCTGAACCTAAGACCTCAAACAGTAAAACTACTGGTGGAAAATGCTGGGGAAGCTCTGGGAGACATTGGAGTAGGCAAAGACTTCTTAAATAAGACTCCCGAAGCACAGGCAATAATCCCTAAAATAAACAAGTGGGACTACATCAGACTAAGACGTTTCTGCACAGCAAAGGACACAGTAACAAGTGTGAACCGACATCCCTCAGAATGGGAAAATATTTATGCCTCAGACAAGGGACTGATAACCAGAATACACAGGGAACTCAAGTGCCTTATGTGAAAAAAAAAAGTTTAACTCAATTAAAAGATGGGAAAATGAGCTGAACAAAAATTTCTCTAAGGAAGACATATGAACAGCCAAAAAGCATATGAGGAAATGCTCAACATCCCTCATCATAAGGGATATGGAGATAAAAACCACAGTGAAATACCACCCAAACTCTGTCAGAATGGCAAAGATTAAGAATATAAAAAGTGATAAGTTTTGGTGGGGATGCGGTGATGTAAACTAGTTCAACCACTGTGGAGAACAATATGGAGGTTCCTCAAAGATCTACAAATAGAACTACCATTTGATCCAGCAATCCCACTTCTGGGTATCTACCCAAAGGACAGGAGAATGCTCAGTCAGAAAAGTGCTTGCACATCAATGTTTATTGCAGCATTATTCACGATTGCCAAGACATGGAACCAACCTAAATGTCCACAAACTGATGAATGGATTGGAAAACTGTGGCATATATACTCTATGGAATACTACTCAGCCATAAAAATAACAAGACCCTGGCATTTGATAGAAAGTGGTCAGATATGAAAGATCCATTGCTGAGTGAAGTAAGCCAGGTTATGAAAGAAAGATATTGTATATATCCACTTAATATATACTGACTATCCCCACTCTATAGTAGAGAGCGAAATATTGGAGGACATAAAAGCAGTAAAAATACTTAACGAGAATAAGACAGTGTGGAATGGGGGGGTGAAGAGAAGGGGATAGAGAAAGGTAGCAAGAGAGCAAATCGAGAGGCATGACATTAGTGGGACACAGATATGGCTTATTAATTGTTGATGATGACATGTATAGTATTCTCAACTGGATTGGTCTGAGAAGTATTTCATGATGGGTAAATTCTTTTTACAAGCAAAAGGAGAAATAGTGATTGACTGTTTAAAAAATTGGAATAATAATGATGATCAGGAAAAACAATGAAAAGATATTGAATGATTGGGACCAGCAGTTAGTGTAATGGCTATGTCATTGGACTCCCATGTAGTTGACCGCGGTTCATGTCCCAGACCTGGTGGCTTAAAACTCACACCAGGCACGTGTGCATATGTGCCCAAGATCCTGAGAGGAGAATGGAGGAGAAGGGATTGTGGCGTGGCCATCTCCCTGGGGGGTGATTTCTCGCTTTCTGTCTCTCTGTCTCTCTCTGTCTGGCGAGCACAAGTGCCCTATAGCAAAAACCTCTCAAAAAAAAATTGAATGATGAAGTGGGGATTTTAATGTCTCTGTACTGACTGACATACATGGCATTCCCTTTTGAAAAAGCAATGTAATACACTGTAAAGTTATATGCAATTCAATGTAATTTAAACAAGATTATGATGATAATAAATATGATAATAAATAAATTATCAAAAAAGAAAAAAAAAGAAAAGCAAATTTCCAGGGCCAGCAAGTAGTGTAGTCTTTAAGGCACTGGACTCCCACATGGCTGACCATTGTTCAGGTCTTGGACTTGGAAACTTGAAACACACACAATGCACATGTGTGCGTATGTCCCCAAACCTGAGAGAGCAGGGAGAAGCAGGGATTGTGATGTGCCTGACAGATTTCTCGGATGTCATAGGAAGATTTAAAAGTTCAAAGAAAATTTGATGAGTGAGGAAAAAGAACAATTATAAAACCAAGGAAACAGAAAAAGCATGTGCTCTATAATAAAAATGTCTTTAAAAAAATAAAAAAGAAAGGGAACCAGCAGTTAGCGTAATGGCTATGTCGCTGGACTCCCACGTAGTCGACCGCGGTTCGTGTCCTGGACCCGGTGGCTTGGAACTCACGCCGGGTGCGTGTGCGTGTGTGCCCAAATAAAAAAGAAAGAAAGAAATAAAAGACAGAATGCATGACTGTAGCAGAAATCTCTGTTTTTGAAATTCACTTTATTAAAAATCATCATGGCAAATCCAGGCAAGCTCTGCTCTTACTGGCAAAACATTGTGCCAAGGACTTGAATTCATGATGTCACGATTAAAACAAGATGATCTGTACTGACCTCTTCTCAAACACTTTCCCTTTTTTTTTGGAGAGGTTTTTGCTATAGGGCGTGTGAGCTCGCCAAAAAGACAGAGAGAGACAGAGAGATAGAAAGCAAGAAATCACCCCTCAGGGGGTATGGCCAAGCCGCAATCCCTTCTCCTTCATTCTCCTCTCGGGATCTTGGGCATGCACGCACACACGCCCGGCGTGAGTTTTGAGCCACCCGGTCCGCGGGACGCGAACCACGGTCGACCACGTGGGAGTCCAGCGACATAGCCATTATGCTAACTGCTGGTCCCTTCTCAAACACTTTCTGAAAATAACGTGTTGAGCTTTACCTGAATGTTGAACAGATTAATGGTTTAACTATATCAATAAGAAACTGATTTAAATTTTTCTGTAAGAAAAATTCAGACCACTTATGTGAAAACATAGATGAGGGTTCACCTACCCATATTCTTTCTCATTAGTTCCTTCCAGAGTCAGTTATTAAATCTGTGATGGACATTTTTCTCATAATGAATCCTCTCAGGACATTGTGTAGCCTGTGGTAAGTATGAAGAGAAAGGAAGACATTTTCAAATCAAAGGAGTTTTATAATATATATAACCCTCCTTAGCTGAATATTCTATTCTCGTTTCATTAAGTCAAAATAAAAATCACAGAAACAAACAAACAAACAAAGAAACATTATAATTAAGATATATTAAGTTAAATAAAAATTACTAGGGCCAACCGATGGCATGGTAGTTAAGCACGTGAAACCCCAAATGGCTGACTGCAGTTCTGTTGGTCCTGGCGACTTGCTTTCTTATTTTATGATTCATTCTCTCTCTGGGGAGAACATGTACCTTGTAACAAATTAAAAATAATAATAATGGAGCATAAAATTAAATAATTCATTAAAAATTTAAAAAATAAATGAAAAATACAAGGTACACAGCTGACCAAGGGCATCAAACTCTCCTTAAGGAGCCTCAGCTGCCCCTGTGACCTGGTCACTGCTTTAACACCATTACCCAAACTGTTCTGTCTCACCTGTACCCAAATCTCCTTTTCACTTCTGAATGCTGACATTTATTCCTTCCTGGTACACTTATCTCTGTCACTCATTGCTGAGATGAGAGAAGGTTAAGGGAACTGCCTGGTTTTGGTGGCATTTGGAAAGATCACCTGCTGTCTTCCAGTACCTACCACGCCAAGGAGAAGCTGACCTTCCCACATTTGCCACCACACCAATGTGCCTTCCATGGCACTTACCATGTAAACCCATTGGTATCCCATTCCCCTCTCCTCCTTCTGCCCAACCTTCCTTTCCTGCCTGCAAGTCTACTACAAGGCACCAAGTCAGGACAGCTCATCTTGTTTCCCTTCCAAGTAAGCACATCTTGAGAAACAAGAGACAGTCTTCCCAGAACCACATAGAGACTGCAATGCCCAAACGACTCCCTGCAGAGCCCAGGAAGCCCAGCTTTTCCCCTCACAACACATTCACAGTTATAGCAGGGGAATTAAACCAGTCTACCTGGTGTTCTTAAAGGACCAAGTTGCCTGGAGCAAACCCCACTGTATTAGAAAGAACTCTTATAGCAAAATCTGCACCCTTGGCAGGACCAGATCACACACTCCTAGAACAGTGTTGAGTCCACTCGTTCACACAGGTCAAGGGACCTGTCTTTAGGGTTTCCATTCACTCAGCCCTCCATACCCTATCTCCAACCAAGCTATCCTAAAATGAACGCTGGTCCTGCACAAACACTGAACGACAGTAAAGACCAAACAAAACCAGGTTCTGAAATAAGCAGTTGAGTGATTTCCATTAATCTAGAACTTTGTGACCAATCAGTTTTTACAGTATTTTTTCCAACATTAATTTTATATAAAGTCCTCATTGTGATGTATATACTATATATTTTTTCAACAGAGAACTTTTTGTTTTGGGTCTGTTAAATATTTCTTTCCTTTGCAATTTATACCTACCCTCTTCCACTTTCAACCACTCCTCCCGTCCAGTTCCTGGTATCTATGCTTATTCTCTCCACTATCACATGTCCAAATCTCTCCATTCTGCCACAGAGTGCAGGCACCTCGTATAAACTGAGTCAGGATATATAGTCTGTATCTCTCAAAGTCTGGCTTACTTCATTCAATATCTATTTTGAATCAAATAATAGGATGTCATCAATTCTAACTGCTAAATGAGATTTCATAGCATATATGTGCCACCATTTTTGAACTCAGTCTTCATATTTTTGACATTTAGGTTTTTTTGATGTTTTAGAGATTATGAATCATACTGGAATAAACACGGATGCATAAGTGTCTTTCCAATGGAGTGTTTTCCTATTCTTTTGATTAATATCAAAGAGTGGAACTTTGAGTCATTTGGTAGTTCTATTTGTAGCTTTTTCATGAATCTCCATATTGTTTTCCACAGAGTTTGCACTAATTTACATTCCCACCAGCCATATAAGAGTGTTACCATTTCACCAAGCCTCTCCAGCACTTGTAATTCTTTACTTTTTGATCCTAAACTTTCTAACTGATTAAATGATATCTCATTGTGGTTTTAATTTCCATTTGTCTTATGATAAGACACTTTCTCCATTTTTTTCATATGCCTTTGGCCATTTGTAAATTTCCTTTGGAGAATCTTTTACTCAATTCATTGGCCCATCTTTTTTTAAAAGAATATTTTATTTCAGAGATTTTTTTCTATAGGGCAAGCATGCTCAACAGAGAGACAGAGGCAGACAGAGAGACAGAAAGCTAAAAATTGCTGCCTGGTCAGATAGCCATGCTGTAGTCCCTTCTCCTCCATTCTCCTCTTGGGATTTTAGGTACACATCCACACTGCTGGGTACAGGACTCGAACTGTGGTCAACTACGTGGGAGCTCAGGGATGTAACCATTATCCAATCTGCAGGTCCCTATTGGCCCATCTTTTAATTGGGTAGTAATTCAATATTTTTGCAAGTTGCTGAGGTCCCCATATATTTTGGATATCAATCTCGTGTCTGAGGAATAATTTGCAAATAAGTACTCCCATTCTAATGGGTTGACTTTTACTTGAGTCATTGTATCCTTTTCTGTGAGGAAGCTTTGTGTCTTGATGTAATAACATCTTTTTATTTTTGGAATTCTTGCCTGTGTTTTAGGCACCTTATATAAGAAATCTATGCCTACTTCAATATCTATAGAAATTTTCTGTATGTTTTCTTCCAGTATTTCTATAGTTTGAGGCATGATATTTAAATCTTTGATCCATTTTGAGTTGATTCTTATTAATTTCTTCAGGCAGATATCCAGTTCTTCCAGCAACATTTGCTGAAAAGACTTTCTTTATTCCACTGCATTGTCTTGTACCATTTGTCAAAGATGAGTTCATTTTACAATTTGGGGTTAATTTCCGTGATCTGTGATCTGTTCCATTGGTCTCTGTTTCATTGGTCTTTGTGCAAGTAACATTCTGTTTTCTTTTTTTTTTTTTGGAGAGATTTTCACTGTAGGGCGCGTGTGCTCGCCAGACAGAGACAGACATAGAGACAGAAAGCAAGAAATCACCCCCCAGGGGGGATGGTCACGCCGCAATCCCTTCTCCTCCATTCTCCTCTCGGGATCTTGAGCACGACACACACACACCCGGCGTGAGTTTTAAGCCACCAGGTCCGGGACACGAACCGCGGTCGACTACGTGGGAGTCCAGCGACATAGCCATTACGCTAACTGCTGGTTCCTTAGTAACATTCTGTTTTGATTATCACCATTTTGTAATATATGTGCAAGTCGAGCTGTGAGATGCCACTTATTGTTCTTTTTGTACACTATTACTTTGCCAACCTGGGATCATTTTATGATTCTAGACAAATATAATCGTTATTCTTTTTCTATTTTATAATTTTAAAATAATATCACAGGTTATTAGATCAGAATAGTATAGAATATGTAATTTGGGTACAGCTGTCATTTTGATTGTATTGAATTCCAAAATCAAAGACCATGCAGTGTCTTTCCATATTTTTATATCATACTCAATTTCTTTTTTCAGTTTTTCATATAGAGAACTTTCACCTCTTTGATTAGGTTTATTCCTCAGTAACCTATTCTTTTTGTGGCTATTGTAATTGAGATATTGAGATTTCTGCTTCTTTCTGTCTCAGTCTGTTCCATGTTTTTTTTTTTTTTTTTTTTTTTTTTTGAGAGGTTCTTGCTCTAGGGTGCATGCGCTCACTGGAAAGAAAGAGAGAGACAGAGAAACGGAAAGTGAGAAATCACCCCCCAGGGGTGATGGCCACGCTGCAATCCCTTCTCCTCCATTCTCCTCTCGGGATCTTGGGCACACACACACACATGCGCTTAAGCCACCAGGTCCGGGACTCAAACTGCAGTCGACTACGTGGGAGTCTAGCGACACAGCCATTATGCTAACTGCTGGTCCCTTGGTCTGTTCCATGTTGGTATAAAAAATGCTATAGATTTTGTATATTGACTTTGCATCCTGTTACTATTCTGAATTCATTTATTAGTTCTAGGAGTTTAATCATGGGATCCTTAGGCTTTTCTATGTATATAATCATATTATCTGGAAATAGAGACAGTTTAGCTTCTTTTCCTATTTGAATTCCTTTTAGTTTGCTCTAAGATTTGATTGCGTTTGTTACTAGGACTTCCAGCAGGATGTTGAAAAGGAGTGGAGAAAGTGAGCAGTCATGTCCCATTCCAGTTTTTAGTGTGTAGGCTTTGCGCCTTTCCCGTTTAGTATGATGTTTACAATGGGTCTCTTGTATATGGTTTATATTGTCTTGGGAATTGTACCTTCTACCCGAAGGCTGAGAGGCTTCATCATGAAAGAATATTATATTCTGTGAAATGGTTTTTCTGCATCTATAATCATATGATTTTTAGCGTTCTTTGTATTAATGTGACATATTTCACTAATTATTTTTATATGTTGAGCCGTTCTGGCATCCCTGGGATAAAGCCTCTGTGGTTGTGGTATATAATTTTCTTAATATGCTGTTGGATTTGGTTTGATAGTAGTCTGTTGAGCATTTTTGCATAAGTATACATCATAGATATTGGTCTAAATTTTTCTTTTCTTTTTTTTTTTTTTTTTTTTGCTATGTCCTTTTCTGGTTTTGGTATCAAGGTGATGGGGCTTTTAGAATGAGTTTGGGAGGGTTCCTTCCTTTTGACTCTTTACCTTTTTAAATGATAATTATATTATTATTTTTATACATTCAATCATTTAACTTGAATAGAAGATTTACCAAACATGAAATACACCTCAAACCAGTTCAGTTGAGAATACGGTGCATGTCATCATCAACAGGTAATAAAACATTTCTGTGTCCTACAAATGAATAGAAAAAGCTTGAGGAGAATTAAGATTAGCTCTTACTTAAATGTTTCCATAGAATTCAGAAGTGATGGTGCAGCTGGCGTCACCTGGAGCTTGAGGAGCTGCACGCAGGTGTCCGGGGTCTGACAATGGCCAAGAACAAATTTAGAGGTCAGAAGTCCAGGAATGTATTTCACATAGCCAGCCAAAAAAACTTCAAGGCTAAAAACAAAGCAAAACCAGTCACTACAAATCTTAAGAAGATAAACATTGTGAGTGATGAAAAAGTTAACAGAGTGAATAAAGCTTTTGTAAATATACAGAAAGAACTGGCACACTTTTCAAGAGGCCTTTCTCTTGAACCTCTACAGAAAGATCTGGTTCCGCAGCGACATAATGAACCTGTTAATGTTGATGAAGCTACAAGATTAATGGCTCAGTTGTAATGTAGTGATGATATATCAAAGTACCCAAAAAGTTCAATAAATTAAATGTTTTATACAATTTTATTTTAAAAAATATTGTTAATGTACAGACATTGGCACATTTTAAAAACAAACTACATAAACAGATCTTTCCTATAATCTAGGAAAGTGGAATGTCAGAAGTCAACAAAATGTGATAAAGTGCTAAAACAGAAGGCACTTCACAAAATCTGTTCACTGAAACAGTTGCATATCTCATTTACATCCTTCACTTTATAAGTGGCAGTGACTGTCTATCTGGATTGAAGGACTTATAGAAAATACAGTCTCATGGCAGTAAAAATATAGAACAAAAAAAAAGAATTCACAAGTGATGCCATCTGGACATGGACTTTGCCTTATTGTGAGACTATTTATTACTCAATCAATCTCATCATTTGTTATTGGACTTCAGGATTTCTATTTCATCCCAATTCAGCCTAGGTAACATATGCATATTAGGAAAATTTCCATCTTATCTGGATCTTCTAGTTTGTTGGCATAAGGTTGCTTATAGTTTTCTCACAAATTTTTATATTTTTGATATATCAGATTTATGTTATCAGCTTCATTACTGATTTTATCTATCTAGATTCTCTCTCTGTTTTTCTTCACTAGTCTAGCTAATGGCTTACTAATTTTATCTTTTTTGTTTTTCTTTTGGTACTGGAAAAAAACCCAGGAAAAATTTTTACTTTACGACAAGCTCTTGGGTGTGGTCCTGCGATCTGGTCAGATGCTGAGGGAGTCACACCCAGGGTGAGTGCTGCTCAGTCTTAAAAGGGTCGTTGTCCAATAGGTGGTCGCTACAGGTCCTTGTCTGGCCAATGAAGGTCGCTGTTTCTGTTCAATTTTGGCGGTGCCAAATGCTCAAGGCGGGAAGGTCTGTTCTAGTGCAGAGGTGTGAGCCAGTCAGAATGCAGAGGGAAGATAGGGCTCTTGGAATACAGAAGGCATATAAGGCTTTCCTTGCTCCCCTTTCCCTCTTGACCCTACAAGCTGTTAGGGGGCGTTGACCTAGGGGTCATTCTCTAGGAAGGTCTTGAGGAAGGGGAGATTAGGAGCACAGGAGCATTTGGTTGACCGCCACTTGAGTGATGGTGGATGTGTGTTCCTTGAGCACAGGACATTTGGGTTGACCGCCACTTGAGTGATGGTGGATGTGTGTTCCTTAAGAAAACATAAGACACAGGCCAGGCCTAAAAGAACAGCTGTCAAGGACCTCAGGAGAGGCATTAACCATGGTATTAGTGTCCACAGTCCGTTCCAATCTGCCCAAGAGTCTGCTGCTGCTTATCTCTCTTTACAGGCTAAATCTTTGAACTGTTTGGCCATGTCTCGGATTACTTCTGATTTATTGGCATAGGAGCAGCATTCTTCCCCCAGGAATAAACAAAGTTCACCCTTTTTGGCAGTGAGAAGATCTAGTCCCCTACGATTTTGTAGGACTACATCTGCTAAGGAGTCTAGCTGGATGTGTAAAGTTTCAACGATTTTTGCTACTTGGTCAAATCCATGTGCTAGGGCAGTGAACAGCTGTTGGTAATGAGCAGCAGAAGATGCTATTCCCCCAACACTGTTTCCTATTCCAGCGGCAATTCCGAGTCCAATCGAGAGAGATAAATGGTATGGCCCTACGAACCCTAGTGTGGGCTACGAAGGGTACATTGACTGCTTCTTTTCCCTCTGAGATATCTACTTGGCGGTAATAATTGCCCAGGTACAAGTCCCAGACCAGTTTGCTGGGAGGCATTGGTAAGCATATGGTTCACATGCTAAGTAGAATTCTAGCAACTGAGAGCAAAACTTGGTATTATTTATTGGGCTCATATTGATGCAGGCCACACTGCCAACCTCAAAGGAACCCCGACTTGTGAAGCAGTTTTGAGGCTTAGAGGAGAAGTACATTTGGAAGATTGGTCCTTCTCGGATGGAAGTTAGATTAATTATTGGGGTGTAATTAGTAGGTTGAGCTGGGGTGGCATATATGTGGGGAAGAGCCATTTGGATACAAAGTCAGCAGCTGGGATGCTTACTGGGGCTGTACCCAGGTCAGGAGGGCATGTGTTGCATTAATGAGTAAAATGACTTTCAGGTCGAGTTCGAGGTTTCTTCGGAGAACAGGGGATTTTAGCTTAATCTTTGAATTAATTTGTGTGTTTTGGGTTTGGACGGCAGCTTGAGTCTCTGAAAAACACTTAATGCCTCCATCTGGAAGCCCGTATTCTTTAAGACCAGTATAGCATACCCATTTTCCAGCTGGGGAGCATATGTGGTAGTCATGGTTTCCTTTGCTCTTTCCTAAGTAATACTGTTTTCCAGATTCCTAGCATTGTCTGGTTGTTGTTGAGTCAAGACAGGTGTTTTTGCCCTCTCCTTGGTGTATAAACACCAGCAAGGTTGAGAGCCCTGCAATAATTACAGGCTTGGGAGAGGTGGGCTATGTTGTAAATCGAACAGTTTCCTGCTGGATAGTCTGATTACACCATTTGAGGTAAGGAATGGAATAGGCCCTGGTCAGTTGGAGGGATCTCCAGACTTGGTCCCTTATCTAAGACCTCTGAGCTTCCAGTAAGAGATTCATGGGCAGGGAGATCAGTAGGATGACTAAGTGTAGGAAGGGGTTAATTCTGAGTGCAATTGTGGGGGTGAGGTAGTCCCAATCAGCCAGTCTAGGTTTTTTAGAGAGATTATGAGTCCCACAGGTAGGAGCTATATTATTGCTAATAATAGATGCTTTCTGGGAGTCCATTCCGGTGGGGCTACTGAGTCCAGGCCAATGGAGAGGACTAGGGCAAGTGTCAAAGGAAGAGCAAGGAGCAGATGGGGTAGGGTAGTATTGGCATAGGCCCTAGAATTAGGGGTTGGGGAGCCTTTTAAGTTGGAGCTTGGTGGAGGCAAGCTGGGTGGATTTCCAGTTGGAGTGGGAGGGAATTCTTTTCAGTCTGAAAAGGTGATACCAGTAGGGTTTATCCAGAAGTTTAGCTGCAGTTGGGGTAGTGAGTATAATCGTGTAGAGGCCTGACCATTTAGGCTGTAAGGATCCCGGAGAGAGATCTTGTAAGAGTACCGAGTGTCCCGGGTGTAGTATTGTAGGGATTTTACTGGATGAGACCTGTGTTAAGGCTCTGTTGTCACGCTCCCATAGAAGGGCCTGAAGGAGGGCCAGGTAACCTGCCAAAGGTGGTGCCTGGGCAGGCAGGTGATGGCTAATTAGGAAGGGCCTGCCATAAAGGAAGTCG
>NW_006203577.1:1957344-2008125 GCF_000334495.1 Tupaia belangeri chinensis
ACATCTTGAAAATGAACCTGTTAATGTTGATGAAGCTACAAGATTAATGGCTCAGTTGTAATGTAGTGATGATATATCAAAGTACCCAAAAAGTTCAATAAATTAAATGTTTTATACAATTTTATTTTAAAAAATATTGTTAATGTACAGACATTGGCACATTTTAAAAACAAACTACATAAACAGATCTTTCCTATAATCTAGGAAAGTGGAATGTCAGAAGTCAACAAAATGTGATAAAGTGCTAAAACAGAAGGCACTTCACAAAATCTGTTCACTGAAACAGTTGCATATCTCATTTACATCCTTCACTTTATAAGTGGCAGTGACTGTCTATCTGGATTGAAGGACTTATAGAAAATACAGTCTCATGGCAGTAAAAATATAGAACAAAAAAAAAGAATTCACAAGTGATGCCATCTGGACATGGACTTTGCCTTATTGTGAGACTATTTATTACTCAATCAATCTCATCATTTGTTATTGGACTTCAGGATTTCTATTTCATCCCAATTCAGCCTAGGTAACATATGCATATTAGGAAAATTTCCATCTTATCTGGATCTTCTAGTTTGTTGGCATAAGGTTGCTTATAGTTTTCTCACAAATTTTTATATTTTTGATATATCAGATTTATGTTATCAGCTTCATTACTGATTTTATCTATCTAGATTCTCTCTCTGTTTTTCTTCACTAGTCTAGCTAATGGCTTACTAATTTTATCTTTTTTGTTTTTCTTTTGGTACTGGAAAAAAACCCAGGAAAAATTTTTACTTTACGACAAGCTCTTGGGTGTGGTCCTGCGATCTGGTCAGATGCTGAGGGAGTCACACCCAGGGTGAGTGCTGCTCAGTCTTAAAAGGGTCGTTGTCCAATAGGTGGTCGCTACAGGTCCTTGTCTGGCCAATGAAGGTCGCTGTTTCTGTTCAATTTTGGCGGTGCCAAATGCTCAAGG
This sequence comes from Tupaia belangeri chinensis, assembly GCF_000334495.1. Classification (NCBI taxonomy): domain Eukaryota; kingdom Metazoa; phylum Chordata; class Mammalia; order Scandentia; family Tupaiidae; genus Tupaia; species Tupaia belangeri. The sequence goes on from NW_006203577.1 coordinate 1,958,300, forward strand.
CGGGAAGGTCTGTTCTAGTGCAGAGGTGTGAGCCAGTCAGAATGCAGAGGGAAGATAGGGCTCTTGGAATACAGAAGGCATATAAGGCTTTCCTTGCTCCCCTTTCCCTCTTGACCCTACAAGCTGTTAGGGGGCGTTGACCTAGGGGTCATTCTCTAGGAAGGTCTTGAGGAAGGGGAGATTAGGAGCACAGGAGCATTTGGTTGACCGCCACTTGAGTGATGGTGGATGTGTGTTCCTTAAGAAAACATAAGACACAGGCCAGGCCTAAAAGAACAGCTGTCAAGGACCTCAGGAGAGGCATTAACCATGGTATTAGTGTCCACAGTCCGTTCCAATCTGCCCAAGAGTCTGCTGCTGCTTATCTCTCTTTACAGGCTAAATCTTTGAACTGTTTGGCCATGTCTCGGATTACTTCTGATTTATTGGCATAGGAGCAGCATTCTTCCCCCAGGAATAAACAAAGTTCACCCTTTTTGGCAGTGAGAAGATCTAGTCCCCTACGATTTTGTAGGACTACATCTGCTAAGGAGTCTAGCTGGATGTGTAAAGTTTCAACGATTTTTGCTACTTGGTCAAATCCATGTGCTAGGGCAGTGAACAGCTGTTGGTAATGAGCAGCAGAAGATGCTATTCCCCCAACACTGTTTCCTATTCCAGCGGCAATTCCGAGTCCAATCGAGAGAGATAAATGGTATGGCCCTACGAACCCTAGTGTGGGCTACGAAGGGTACATTGACTGCTTCTTTTCCCTCTGAGATATCTACTTGGCGGTAATAATTGCCCAGGTACAAGTCCCAGACCAGTTTGCTGGGAGGCATTGGTAAGCATATGGTTCACATGCTAAGTAGAATTCTAGCAACTGAGAGCAAAACTTGGTATTATTTATTGGGCTCATATTGATGCAGGCCACACTGCCAACCTCAAAGGAACCCCGACTTGTGAAGCAGTTTTGAGGCTTAGAGGAGAAGTACATTTGGAAGATTGGTCCTTCTCGGATGGAAGTTAGATTAATTATTGGGGTGTAATTAGTAGGTTGAGCTGGGGTGGCATATATGTGGGGAAGAGCCATTTGGATACAAAGTCAGCAGCTGGGATGCTTACTGGGGCTGTACCCAGGTCAGGAGGGCATGTGTTGCATTAATGAGTAAAATGACTTTCAGGTCGAGTTCGAGGTTTCTTCGGAGAACAGGGGATTTTAGCTTAATCTTTGAATTAATTTGTGTGTTTTGGGTTTGGACGGCAGCTTGAGTCTCTGAAAAACACTTAATGCCTCCATCTGGAAGCCCGTATTCTTTAAGACCAGTATAGCATACCCATTTTCCAGCTGGGGAGCATATGTGGTAGTCATGGTTTCCTTTGCTCTTTCCTAAGTAATACTGTTTTCCAGATTCCTAGCATTGTCTGGTTGTTGTTGAGTCAAGACAGGTGTTTTTGCCCTCTCCTTGGTGTATAAACACCAGCAAGGTTGAGAGCCCTGCAATAATTACAGGCTTGGGAGAGGTGGGCTATGTTGTAAATCGAACAGTTTCCTGCTGGATAGTCTGATTACACCATTTGAGGTAAGGAATGGAATAGGCCCTGGTCAGTTGGAGGGATCTCCAGACTTGGTCCCTTATCTAAGACCTCTGAGCTTCCAGTAAGAGATTCATGGGCAGGGAGATCAGTAGGATGACTAAGTGTAGGAAGGGGTTAATTCTGAGTGCAATTGTGGGGGTGAGGTAGTCCCAATCAGCCAGTCTAGGTTTTTTAGAGAGATTATGAGTCCCACAGGTAGGAGCTATATTATTGCTAATAATAGATGCTTTCTGGGAGTCCATTCCGGTGGGGCTACTGAGTCCAGGCCAATGGAGAGGACTAGGGCAAGTGTCAAAGGAAGAGCAAGGAGCAGATGGGGTAGGGTAGTATTGGCATAGGCCCTAGAATTAGGGGTTGGGGAGCCTTTTAAGTTGGAGCTTGGTGGAGGCAAGCTGGGTGGATTTCCAGTTGGAGTGGGAGGGAATTCTTTTCAGTCTGAAAAGGTGATACCAGTAGGGTTTATCCAGAAGTTTAGCTGCAGTTGGGGTAGTGAGTATAATCGTGTAGAGGCCTGACCATTTAGGCTGTAAGGATCCCGGAGAGAGATCTTGTAAGAGTACCGAGTGTCCCGGGTGTAGTATTGTAGGGATTTTACTGGATGAGACCTGTGTTAAGGCTCTGTTGTCACGCTCCCATAGAAGGGCCTGAAGGAGGGCCAGGTAACCTGCCAAAGGTGGTGCCTGGGCAGGCAGGTGATGGCTAATTAGGAAGGGCCTGCCATAAAGCAATTCGAAAGGGCTAAGGCCAGTGGGCTTTCCGAGAATAGCCCTGAGCCTGGTAAGGGCAATGAGGAGTAGGTCTGGACACCCCAGACCTAAGTTCTAAGATGAGTTTGGTAAGGTGTATGTGTTTTTTTTTTTTTTTTGGAGAGGTTTTTGCTATAGGGCATGTGCACTCGCCAGACAGACAGAGAGAGAGACACAGAGACAGAAAGCAAGAAATTATCCCCCAGGGGGGATGGTCACACTGCAATCCCTTCTCCTCTATTCTCCTCTTGGGATCTTGGGCACACACGCACACGTGCCCAGTGTGAGTTTTAAGCCACCGGGTCCGGGACGCGAACCACAGTCAACTATGTGGGAGTTCAGCGACGTAGCCATTATGCTAACTGCTGGTTCCCGACTTCTAACCTCCACTATGTGTTCTCTTCCTTATTTGTGGGTATTTTTGTTGTCATTTTTTCCCCCCAGTTCTTTAAGGTGCAATGTTATCTTATTTACTTAATACTCCTTTCTTTCTTTCTTTCTTTTCTTTCTTTCTTTCTTTCTTTCTTTCTTTCTTTCTTTCTTTCTTCCTTCCTTCCTTCCTTCCTTCCTTCCTTCCTTCCTTCCTTCCTTCCTTCCTTCCTTCCCTTCCTTCCTTCCTTCCTTCCTTCCTTCCTTCCTTCCTTCCTTCCTTCTTTCCTTTCTTCCTTCCTTCCTTCCTTCCTTGCTTTCTTTCTTTCTTTCTTTCTTTCTTTCTTTCTTTCTTTCTTTCTTTCTTTTGAACACTTGTAGCCATGAACTTCCTTCTTATGACTGATTTTGCTGTGTCATAAAGAGTAGTAGGTTTATGATCATTGGTATGGATGAAACTTCTTATTTCAGTCTTAATTTCTTCAGTAGTTTGAAAGTCATTAGAAGATAGGTTGTTTAGTTTCCATGGTTTTGTTTATTTTTGAGGACTCTTTCTGTGGTTTAATTACATGTTGACATGAGAATTAAGTGTATTTTGTATTTTCTTGGTGGAATGCTCCTTTTATGTCTGTCAGGTACATTTGATTTGTGGGGTCAATAAGTTCCTCTGTCTGTTTATTTTTTGTCTAGATGACCTGTCCAGTGCTGACAGAGGGAAGTTAAAATCCCCAACATTTTTTGTGTCATAGTCCATATCTCTCTTTAGATCTAGCTAACTTTTTTCTTTCTCTCTCTCTCTTTTTTTTTTTTTAACATGTTTGGGTGCCCTGGCATTGGGTGCATAAATATGCATGATTGCTGTATCTTCTTGATGAATTAACCTTTTTAGAGATATGTGGTGTCCTGATATGTCTCTTTTGACCTTTTTTATCCTTAAGAGTATTTTGTCTCATATTAATATAGTGACTCCTGCCATTTCTTTATTTCTGTTTTCATGAAATGAATTTTTATAGCCCTTACTTTCAGCCTATGTATATCTTTGTCAATGAAGTGTGTTTCTTGTAAGCAACATATAGAGGGCTCTGGGTTTTTCATCCTTTGTACAAGTCTGTGTCTTTCAGGTGGGGAATTTTATCCATTAACATTCAAAGTTTTTATAGATATATGTGAACTTAGCCCTGTCATTTACTTTTTATTTTATTTCCTACATGTTTTGTGTGCAATCCTTTCTTTCTTTCTTTTTTTATCTCCTTTTAATGTTTTAGATGGAGTGTGCCCTTAAGTACATCCTGAAGGGCTAGCCTACTTTTAGTGAATTCTTTGAGCTTTTATTTATCTGAGAATGATTTTATTTCTTTCAATTTGAAGGACAGTTTTGCCAGTTACAGTTTTCTTGGTTGAAATTGTTTTCCTTTTAGAATTTAAAATTTATCTTCTCAGTTTTTCCTTGGCTGCATGATTTTAGTTGAGAGATCCTACATTAGTCTAATGTGGATACCTTTGTGTCCACATTAACACCAACAGAAACACTTGATGTTTCTCTAGTCTGTTTTAAAATATTGTTTCAGCTTTGATGTTCACCAGGTTGTTTCTTGTAGAGGGACTTTTTTTTTATTAAATCTTTTTGGTGTTCTTTGCATTTCATGAATTTAGATGTCCATATGTTTCTCTAAGTTTCATAAGTTTTGAAGTGATATATCATGAAAGAAATTTTCTAAGCCTCCACCCATCTCTTTAGCTTCTGCTATACCTGTTATATGAATATTTGACTGTTGGATGGTGTCTAGGACATTGTCATCATTTTTAGTGGTCATTTTTATAGTCTTCTTGCTTGTTTGGACTAAATCAGAAGCTTTATCTTCAAGCTCAGAGATTCTTCCTTCTGCATGTTAAAAGTTTTGAGGCAGGTTTTTGCATTGTATTTTCTAACTCCAGAAGTTCTGTTTGATTCTTTTCAGGATGTCTATCTCTTTATGTAGTTCCTACTTCAAGTCATGGAAAGCCTTTCTCATCTCCTGGGATTGGTTGTCTGTTTTCCCTTATATCTCACTGAGTTTAGTTATAAATATTGTGAGTTCTTTTCCCGACCTTTCTGATTTCCTGTGTTGTGCCTGTTGTTGGTTTGGAATTATTGTGCTGTTTTTTGTTTGTTTGTTTGTTTGTTTGTTTTTTGGAGAGGTTTTTGCTGTAGGGTGTGTGCGCTCACCAGACAGAGAGACAGAGAGACAGAAAGCGAGAAATTCCCCCCCCCCCGGGATCTTGGGCACGCACACACCCACTCCCCGGGGGAGTTTAAGCCACCGGGTCCAGGACGTGAACCGTGGTCGACTACATGGGAGTCCAGCGATATAGCCATTACACTAAATGCTGGTCCCTTATTGTGCTGTTTTGAGGTGAAGCTATTTCCTACTTTTCTCATATTTCTTGAGGCTCTGCTGAGATTTTTATACATCTGGAAATAAACTAACTTCCTTTTACTTCTTTGGAGTAGTTTTCTATGACTCTTGCATGTGTGCTTCCTTTTATTGAGAATTAACTCTGTGCTGGTATCCTTCAACAGTACATGGCAGTGATGTATATAAAATGATTATAAAAATGTAACAAAGTTACTGAAAAGTACTATAGACACTGATTTAGAAAAGTAAATAAAAGAATTTTCCCAACATACATGCTAAAAAGAGTAAAACAAAAAAAGCCTGTTGTAGAGGAAGAAAAAACCAGAGAAAGTATTGATTCAGAAGATAAAACATTGGCAATTAAGTTTCACAAGCAGTGTGGGGGGAAATGAGTATCAACACGTAGTAAAGAGAATCCCCAGTGGTAAAGACTGACCTCTGAAAATATTGGGACATCGGAAAAGTCGTGACAAGTTTTTACGTAGAAAACCACGTCATGACTTTTCTGACAACCCAAGATAGCATAGAATCTAACTGAAAAATAGATGAATGCAATGAAATTGTGGCTCTAAAGTACATCATCCTACCTTATTGGACTGGATCATTATGACAACTTAACTATTAGTTGGGTGAGTAAAATACTTCTTAGAAGAAATAAGGCATATTTCCTAGAACAGAACATTCTAGAAATGGAAAAAGGCATGAGAAAAGTTGTGGAGACATGAAATAGCATGGCTCATGGAAGGAACTAAGAATGCATTTTCTTCTCTTCTGGAACTCCACATTGATATGTGGCCACTTTTTCTTTTTTCTTTTTTTTTTGAGGTTTTTGCTATAGGGCGCGTGCGCTCCCCAGACAGACAGAGAGAGACATAGAGACAGAAAGCGAGAAATCACCCCCCAGAGGGGATGGTCACGCCGCAATCCCTTCTCCTCCATTCTCCTCTCGGGATATTGGGCATGCACGCACACGCGCCCGGCGTGAGTTCTAAGCCACCGGGTCTGGGATGCGAACCACGGTCGACTACGTGGGAATCCAGCGACATAGCCATTACGCTAACTGCTGGTTCCCTGGCCACTTTTTCTTTATCCACCAATGCGTAGTAACAGAATATCTGAGTTCTCCTGTGGTCTCTAACACCCAAATGTCCACAATAATAGCCAGAGCTAGAGAATCTTGGACAATAGTGTGAGCCAAGTGGGCAGAGGCTCAACCCTCTGTCATTGGCATGTGTGTTCCCCTCAAACTTAAGCAGAAATAGCCTTTAAATTATGAAATAATTTAGGTAAGTCTTGCTCACATAGGTACACACAACTTGAATGATGGAGTCTGGCCTATATAAACAGCTAAATTTATCGACCATCTTAAATTTGGTATATGTTCACTGCCAGTACACACATGGTCACACAACAACCCAAAGGGAGGAAAGAATAACAATCTCACCAAGTCAAAAAGCCAATACAACTATTGAAATTCTAATATCTGCACTCATTGTGTAGACATGGTCCCTTCATACACATTGTCCACGTCACACGTTTTACCTTTTAGAAATCAGACACTAAAATGTCCTACACTGCCCATCCTTCCGGGTTAAAGTCCCACAGAGAAATATGTAGAGGCTGACCTGATGTTAGCCAAGCAAAACATTGGCTACCCAGCGGTGAATCCATCCATCATGGTACTCAATGGACCCATTGTTCTGCTTGGCTCTATAAAGCAGCTGCCCTGTTTCTCTCAGCACAGAGTGGAGAAGTTCTAGAACCTCCTCCAAGATGCTGCTGATCCTGCTCTCCGTGGCCTTGCTGGCCCTGAGCTCAGCTCAGAACCAAGGTAATGGTGAACAGAGAAAACTGAGGTGCTGTGACTCTGCTTAGAGCTTAGAGTTTCTCTCTACAGACTGGGAGAATGAGGGGTGCCAAGAGATAGGAAGGAAGATGGATGCAGATTTCTTGTTGTGTGTCTTCACTTCATTCCATGGCCCTGTATTTAAAAAACTTTTGGAATTCTGTAAAATGTTTTGAACTGGGGTCCAGCAGGTGGTGTGGGGCTTGGCGTACTGTACTCCCAGGTGGCTGATGGTGATTTGAGTACTGGTCCTGGTGGCTAGCTTTCTTACTTTCCTTTCCTCTCCCTATCTTTCTCTCTCTGGTAGTACACATGCCCTATAGAAAATTAAATAATAATAATTACATTAAATTTTTGAAAACTTTTGAACTGAAGGTTAGCAGGCAGGTAACAGTTTAATTTTAAGTAAAATCCATCTTGATGAGACTCTGTCCAGAAGATGCCAAGAGTAGTCCAGGAAGTCAGCTAAGAAGATCTTTAGTCATTGAAGTAGAGAGCAGAGGGCAGACATTTAGATAGGCAGAGGGTGCTGTAGAGATAAAGACACAGGATGGACCTATTTCAGAGACAGGGGGTCAGACAAAAAAATTTGTCTCTCTCCAGAGAGAGATAGAAATAACAGAACCCAGGACCAGCAGTTAGCGTAATGGCTATGTCGCTGGACTCCCATGTAGTAAACCGTTGTTTGAGTCCTGGACCCAGTGTCTTAAACTTACTCTGGGAGCTTGTGTGTACATGCCCAAGATCCTGAGGGGAGAATGGAAGAGAAGGTATTGTAGCATGGCCATCCCCTCTGGGGAGTGGTTTCTCGCTTTTTGTCTCACTGTCTCTCCCTGTTTTTCTGGCGAACGCACGTGCTCTATAGCAAAAAACTCTCAAAAAAAAAATGAACGGAACCAAAGTTTATCATTTTTCTCCTGCTACATCTAATATTTTAATGTGTTGTGTTAAATTGTGTAGATCATGTCCATGTGTTTATTCTTCTATACCTTCCTTTAATAGCAATTATATGCATACAACGTATGCAGAAAATAGTGAGAGTAGAAGGATGCTGAAATATGGCATAGAAATATGCAGAAGACTTAAGCTAAAATGGCATTAAGGTTTGAGCAATCCAGAATGGGCAAAAGTGGCTTCTGTGTTTCAGTATAATGGTTGAGACACTGCATAGGAACGATCTTGCCTTGATACCTTCCTCCTTTTCCAACAAAATCACAGTGAGGGGATAAAATCTCAGTGAGGGGAAGTCCAGGTGGTGGTTGGAGGAGATCTGCCCTTTCAGACCACACCTGTGAAGTCTGAAAGTCTCCTGACCTAATGACACATGGTCCTGTGCTTTTCTTCTAGATGCTGGCAATGAAGACTCTTCCCCCGTGTTACTTGGTAAAGTCACATCCATTCTCAGCTTCTATTTGTTTTTCCTCTCAGGAATAGTTTAATTTTTTTAGTGTCTTCCTATCAGCCATTTTCCTGTCTGGAAATGATTGATGTTGGTGCACCATAAATATACAGATACACATTCCCAACCTTGTTTGTGGGGATCCTGCACTGGGCCAACAACTTAAATCATAGAGCTTCTTGTATCCATGAGAACAGAGTAGATTTCCTGTTTCCTAGGCTAGAAATGACTGCTGATGGATGATATAGTCAAAAGTACTTTCATGCAGTCTTCTCCATCATTCTGAGAGGTCCCACCTGCTTCTTTCTTCTTCTTCTTGTGACACATTATGCCTTTAAGGAGAATTGTACAGAACTCAGTCTGGGTTGCCTTTCCCTTTGATTTTTCCCTCCTCTAGGTCCCCGTTGCTGATAAAATTTGCCACAGCCCTTCAGTAACGGTGGGGGCCATCACTTCATTTCTCCCCCAGTACATCGCTACTTGGGTCCTGGTCATGGGGAAGCAGCTCTATTTTCCACATAGTGTTCAGATGCCCAGCCTTGGAGTCCCTGTTAGCTCATATTACAGCAGCCCCAAAACAACCTGCAACACACCTGACACCATGATCCCTCAGTCTCTCTTCTGCCCTTGGAGACATCTTCTGTGAACTCTGTGATGTCCAAGAACAATCATTTTAAGAGCATTGACTTGTGCCCATAAGTAAAGATTGAGACTCACCTTCAAGAATATTCCAGTTAATCTGAGCTCCCAGGAGGTTGGCAGTTGAGAGCCAGGTTCTGGGAGAACCTAATGTGAGAGCAGGTGAGAGAGGTAAAAAGAGGGGAGAGGTTTTATCATTAAGTATCCCATTCTTGTGCTGTTCCCATATGAATGTAGGGGACTCAAACCAGAGTCAAGACGAGGGCCCTCAGAGACAACCACCTGAAGGACCCAGCTCCCCCTCCGATGATGGCAATGAAGATGATGCACCTCAGCAAGGACCACCTCCACAAGGAGACAATCACCACCATCTACCCCCACCTCGCCCTGGGAGACACCACAGACAATTCCCACAAGGATTCCGTCCTCCCCGGCCTCACGGAAAGCCTCCACGTCCCCAGGGGGCAAATCCACCACCACCCCAGGGGGAAAGACCACCACCACCTCCTCCCCAGGATCAACCATCCCAGTAATTGAGAATAGCAGGTAGGACTCCTTTTCACTCTGTCATGGGTCTGATACCTACACTTCCCACACTTGAGTGTACCAGAGAAGCAACTGAAGACATGTAGAAATTTCAGTGTTGGACCCCATTGTAAGATTCAGAGTCAGGTATTCTGAGATGGGTGGAAGACTGTGTCTTTCACAACTTCTTCAAGGTAATCCTGGCTTGGGGAAACACTGTCATATGATTCCATTTTCCCAATTGTCACCTATCTCTTTTTGGGTTTGGACTGAGGAAGTAGAGCAGTGTGGTCCACTTGGTGCTCAGCCCCCTGTCCTCGCAGTCAGTGACTTCTTGTTTCAGGTGGCTGTCATGACTACTCTGCCCTGTGTTGCCTCATATCAGGCTTCCTGTAATTCACACCTTGACTTGATAATCCCAAACAAACTGTAGTTTTTAAAATAATTACTTTAAAATTTATTGTTTACTGACTTCATAATAATAAATGCTAATTGAACAGTGAAGAAAGAGAATAAAGCTTAAATGAGTACCTCATCCTAGCTCCCCACCTCCCTTCCTAAATCCACTACTGGTAAGTCTTTTGATCTTATTCTTCTACATCTTTATGAGTATTGGGTTCTTCAACAATTTTTCCATAAATTGACTGACAGTATTGTTTATTTTGGTGCACTGAAATTTTTTTTTTGAGAGATTTTTTGCTATAGGGCATGTGTGCTCACCAGACAGAGAGAGAGAGAGACAGAGAGACGGAAAGCGAGAAATCACCACCCAGGGGGGATGACTACCCCGCAATCCCTTCTCCTCCATTCTCCTCTTGCGATCTTGGGCATGCCCGCACACGTGCCTGGCTCGAGTTTTAAGCCACCGGGTCCGGGACGCGAACCGTGGTTGACTACGTGGGAGTCCAGCGACACAGCCATTATGCTAACTACTGGTCCCAGGTACACTGAAATTTTGATGTCCTTGCAGATTTTTATCAGAATACCTCTGAACCACAACCTTTTTATTTTTTATTGTATTTTCATTTCTTTTTAAAATGATGTGCATCTATTTAGTGGTGGTGGGGGGAGTGAAAAACCACCCCCCAGGAAGGATGCCTATGTCACAGTCTGTTTTCCTCCATTCTCCCCTTAGGAGTGCAGGTTTGCACACATAAATGCCCAGTGTGATTTTCCAGGTGTTGAATCTGGGACTTAGGCTGCACAATTGGCCATGTGGAATCCAACAACTTAAATCTCCATGCCACCTGCTGACCCTCTGCGATCTTTTTAAAAACTTCCTCATATGAACATACATTCTCTCTTTTTTTTTTAAACAAATGATGTCATACATTTTGTGCCAATCTGTCTTTTATTCACTGCAAATAACACATTTCTTAGAAAAGTTCCAAGTTACTTTTTAGAGATACTTACCTCTCTTAAGAGTTTTGCTATTGTCCTTGTTGTGTACTACTTTTTCTGTTGCAATTGTAAGCTATTCCATATTGTAGCTAAGTCATCCTATCATAAACCACTGTCCTATCAGTGGACTGATTTCAGTTTTGGACCATTATAAGATATGTATTCACTTTTAAATATACATCCTTGAATGTTGTCAATACCTACCCAAACAAAATACTCTAAGAATGTTCTGTTCTCTCAACTTGCAAACAGCAATAAAAGAGCCTAACTTGCTAAGCATAACAGGTGAAGGAAAGGAAATTGGTAAGGAAAGGGAATGGGGAGACAGGGAAAAAGAGAGAAAGTGGGTGCTCGGCTACCTCAGTTCATGAATACCAGAACTGGATTAGAAAGTTCCAGCCATGTGGTCTTCTCTATTAAATTCCTTCCTTGTTTGTTTCTTTGTTTCAGAAAGTGATTTAGAAGAGAATATCCTTCTGAAAGTCATGGCATTGGAGCTATGTGGTCTTAACTCTTCAAAATATGAATAAAATAATCATCATGTAATTTCTGATTGCTGTCTCTCATTCTGGGTGTTTGCGGGTGGAATATGAGGGTCCGAATTACAATGTATGAAGGTCTAGGACCCCTTCTCATTGATGCTTCCAGCAAGACTCCTTATACCTACACACAAGTCAGCCGCCAGGTGAAAGAATCCCATTGTTCCTCCCCATCTTTTTGGAAAGTTGCAAAAATGCGATTTTTAAAAATTATTTTCAGGTCTCTGAGTTGCCTTCTGGTAATTTGGGATAAAAAAAGCAAAACATAACACATGTGAAGACTTTGTAGAGACTGAAAGAACATCAAATCTCCCAAATTACTAATTCTTATTTCTAGGAAAAGAATTTATTTTACATTACAGGCATTCATTCTTTAACCTCTTATTTATTAGAAAAAATCAGGAATTGGGCTTCCTTAAGTCTTCATGTGCTAACTCTTTGTAGAGATCTTCTCTGGTTACAGAAACCCTTTGTAGTGCCCACAACCACTATTACCAACTCTATGCTGGTATAAAAGTGTTTTAGGAAGAATGGCGAGACTCGGCCACCAGAATCCCACATTAGGATATGTGTATTATAAATCACTGTTCCGGAGACCAGCAGTTAGCGTAATGGCTATGTCACTGGACTCCCATGTAGTTGACCGCGGTTCTCGTCCCGGTCCTGGTGGCTTAAGACTCACGCCGGGCACATGTGCGTGTGTGCCCAAGATCCTGAGAGGAGAACAGAGGAGAAGGGATTGCGGCATGGCCATCCCCCATGGGAGGGTGATTACTCACTTTCTGTCTCTCTGTTTCTCTCTGTCTGTCTGGTGAGCGCACGCACCTTATGGCAAAAACCTCTAAAAAAATAAAATCACTGTTCCTTCTACATTACTTACTATAGTGTGGGATGTATATATTTCATTCACAGAAATTAGTGAAGGATTGGAATTTTCTTTGCATTATTCATCCCAACAACTATAGCATTGTTCTCTAAGTGCTGGTAGAAGAAGCATGAAAGACAGGCCAGGCTGTCCCACTAAAGAACATTGGATGTGGTGCAAGAAACCTTTACACTTCCAGTGGAAATTGGAGCTATGTATGTATTGCTGAATGGATGTCTTTGGAAGGTCCTAAGACAGGTCCTCAAGCAGGTCCCCAAGCTTGAGAATCCAGGCTGAATTGTCTCAAGTCTGCACTTAGCATCTATACAGTTCCATACTATAACCAAGAATTCTTTATCCAGATCCTTCCACCTGCTCTTGCTTCTAGTAGCTTGCTCTGGATGCCGTAGGAATATACCTTAGATTGGGTGGCTTAAGCACAGGAAATGTATTTTCTCCCTGTTCTGGAGGAGGAAACTTCAAAATGAAAATGCTGGGAGGTTTGCTTGCTCTGAGGCTTCTCTCCTTGGCTTCTCATGGCCGCTCTTGCTCTGTGTTACTTGGTCTTTCCTGGTGCACACACGTCCCTGTGTTTCTGTGTGTCCACATGTCATCTTTTGAAAGGACACCAGTCAGATTTGATTAGGGGGCCACTGGTAGCCACATTGTAATTTAATACTATGTCTCAAGGTCCTACTTCTCAATACAATCCAGTTCTGAGATAATGGGAGTTAATTTTTTTCAACCTATAAACTTGGGGAGGGGACACAAATCATGCCATAAAACCTTGCAATCTTTTCTTTTTACCGCTTGTTTTGTTATTTTTTCTTTATTATTATTATTAATACATTCAATTGCTTTTAGATTTTAGAGAGACATTACTGAGTGTGATATACACCTCAGTTTATTCCAGTTGAGAATATTATATATCGCCTCATCAACAGATAATAAACCATACCTGTGTCCTACAAATGTCTTACCTCTCTATTTTTTTGTCAAATTTTCTTTCCTACCCTCTTCCCCTCCCACAGTTTCCTTTCACTTTTTCTCTAGTGTTCATGGCAATATTTTAATTTAACTTTATTTATTTATTCTGAAACTTCTTAAAAAAATTAATCAATTTACATTCATTCCCTAAGCATCATCACAGCACAATCCCTTCTCTTCCATTCTCCTCTTGGGATCTTGGGCACACACGCACACATACCCAACATGAATTTAAGCCACTGGGTCTGGGACTCGAACCATGGTCGACTACATGGGAGTCCAGGGACATAGCCGTTACACCAACTACTGGTCCCTACAGGACAAAGACTCTTAAAACTTAATTTATCTTATGTTGTGGCTTGATCTTCCCTATTAAATTCCCTATAACTATTATATATATTATATATAATATTATATATTCAACTCCAGACTTGTCCCTATAATTATGTTAGCCTTTTCCTTAGTTGTTTTTGAACTCTTATTTCTGTGTGTCTGTATTTAGCTCTCCTGGTATAGCAGTCTCTTTAGAACTTCTTGTAGGCTGGTCTGGTGTTGTTAAATTCTTGCAGGTTTTGTTTATCTGAGAATGTCCTTGTCTTTTCTTCCCATATGAAGGATAATCTTGCCAGGTACAATATTCTTGTTTGCAATTGCTTTTCTCTTAACACTTTGAATATATTTTTCCATTCTTTCCTCGCTCGCATTGTTTCCAATGAGAGGTTGTCTGTGAACCTGATGGGATATCCTTTGTAGGTAACTTGATGTTTCTGTCTTGCCAGTCTTAGTATCTTGTCTTTGTCTTTGTGGTTTTGATCAGTCTGGCTATAATGGGTCTTGGAGAAGCTCTCCTTGGGTTGATTCTATTTGGGGTCCTTTGTATTTCTTGAGTCTGGATCTTTGAATGCTTCACTAGATTTGGGAAGTTTTCTTCCAGGATTTCATGGAATAGATTATAATGCCCTTATTAATCTCTTCACCTTCTGGGATACCAATTATCTGGATGTTTGGACATTTGATGGTATCTAGTATTTCTTGTATATTATTCTCGTATTTTTTGGCAATTTTCTCAATCTTCATGATAGACTTTTCTAGTCCAGTGATTCTATCTTCTACATCTAATATTTGATTTTCTGTATGATCTAGTCTGGTTTTAATACTGTTAAGGGAGATTTTGACTTCCTGTCTTATATCCTTCATCTCTAACAGTTCCATCTGATTTTATTTTTTATGGTGTATATTTCCTTTTTCAGATCTTGCAAGAAATTTCTCACCCCCTGGAACTCATCTGGCCTTTTCTCCTGCCTCTTCTGCAGTTAATTGTCTTTCTACTCTTCCATCTCTGTTAGCTTTGTCACTATGAACATTCTAAAAAACTTTATCTGACATTTCCATGACTTCCATTGTACTGTCTGTCTGTGGATGAAGAGGAGCTATTCTTTTCCTTTGAAGGAGAGGTACTTTTTTGTTTTCTTATATTTCTTGTAGCCCTGCAGTGATTTCTGGTCATCTGATGGATTGGACATTTCTTCGTAACTCTTGAAGTTCAATCTGAGTGTTCAGAGGTGTGCAGGAGGAGGGGATCTGCAATCTCTCTTCTGTTCTGTTTTTCATTCTTTGTGCATCAGATTCAATGGAAATGGAATATTCTGTCTCTGATTGTATTCAGATGTTTGGATACTATTCACTTTGACCTGTCTAGACATTCAGTGCCTGGAAGCTGAACAACCAAGGAATGAAGTTAATAAAAGAAAAGAATTAGAGAGGAGGAAAGAAGAAGATTCAAAAAAAAAAAGAAAGAAAAGAAAAAGAAACAGAAACAGAAGACAATAAAAAAATTTATGATTTAATTTAAAAAATAAAAATGAAAGGCACAAATTAAGACAATAAGGGAGGGTCTTGGACACCCAGAGAATACTTTACCTTAAAAAAAAAGTCATAGGGATATTCAGAGAGACAGAGAGAGACAGAAAGATGGAGAGAACAATACAGAAAAGGCCTACCCACTAGAAGTGAATCTGGAGGAAGAAGTCTCAGCAGAATATCTTCATTTTTAATCCCTGAAAGGAATATTTCACAGCTTAAGTTCAGTAGCCATCTCAGAATAGGCATGGGTTTGTGCCTTTCCTAAATGGGAGGGGGAAAAGGCACAAATTAGCATGATAATGGAGGGGCTTGAGAGCCCAGAGAATACTTTACTTTAAAGAAATTAAAACAAAACAAAACAAAAACAACTGAAAAGACACAGGAAGACACAGAGAGACAGAAAGATGGAGAGAAGAATACATAGGTAGCCCTACCTACTAAAAATGAATCTGGAGGGAGAAGTCTCAGCAGAATATCTTCATTTTTAGCTCCTGAAAGCAATATTTCCCAGCTCAAATTCAGCAGCCATTTCCTCCATGGAATCTTATCCAACCAAGAGCCTGAAGAAAAGCTGTCAGATTTTATGATGAATGGAACATAGAATTCCATTACAACTCCAAATCCAAGGGATCTGATGCAACAACGTTAATATATTTCACTTCATTCTTTTTTTTTTTTTCTTTTTGAGAGGTTTTTGCAATAGGGAATGTACCCTTGCCAGAAAGACAGAAAGACAGATAGAAAGAAAAAGAAATCACCCCCCAGGGGGATGGCCACACTGCAATCCCTTCTCCTCCATTCTCCTCTTGGGCTCTTGGGCTCACCTACGCCTGGTGTGAGTTTAAGCCACCAAATTTGGGACTCGAACCACGGTCAACTACATGGGAGTCCAGCAACATAGCCATTACGCTAACTGCTGGTCCCCACTCTTGGTTTTTATGGAGGCTCTTGAAGTGGTTTCTTCATGCGGTAGATAAGGTGTGACTATCTCATTCATAGCACAAACGGTAGGAGAGAAGAAATGACACCTAAAGAAATTTGGGATTGGGAACCAGCAGTTAGCGTAATGGCTATGTCGCTGGACTCCCACGTAGTTGACCGCGGTTTGTGTCCCGGACCCGGTGGCTTAGAATTCACGCCGGGCACGTGTGCGTGTGTGCCCAAGATCCCGAGAGGAGAATGGAGGAGAAGGGATTGCGGCGTGACCATCCCCCCCTGGGGGGGGTTGATTTCTCGCTTTCTGTCTCTCTGTCTATCTGGCGAGTGCACGTGCCCTATAGCGAAAACATCTCTCCAAAAAAAAAAAAAAAAAAGAAAAGAAATTTGGGATCAACAGTTGGCATAATGGCTATGTTGCTGGACTCCCATGTAGTAGTTGACCACGGTTCAAGTCCTGGGCCTGGTCCTGGGCCTGGTGGCTTAAAACTCATGCCTGGCATGTGTGCATAGGTGCCCAAGATCCTGAGGGGAGAATGAGGAGAAGGGATTGCGTCATGGCTATCCTCCTGAGGGCGTGGGGGAGAGGTGATTTCTCGCTTTCTGTCTCTCTGTTTCTCTTTGTCTTTCTGTAGAGCACACATGCCACATAGCAAAAACCTCTCCAAAAGAAAGAAAAAAAGAAAAAATAAGAAAAAATTAAGTTACCTGTCCAAGGTCTCAGGGGAAAAAAAGAGAAAGGATGGGGCTGATTGTGTTGAACATTAGGTTCTCCTGTTTCTCTTGTTAAGTCCTGATAATTATTTTTTATTTTCTTTTTTGTACTTAGAAAAGAAAGCACATTTACCATGAACTGTGACTGTCACTCTGCTATCTGCCACTTTCTGAGAAGATTCTGAGCTTTAGAACAAGCCCTCTCTGTACTGCTGAGATCATGAAATTGGAAAACTAGTGAAATACATGATTGTGTTGAACATCAGGTTCTCTAGTTTCTCTTGCTAAGTCCTGATATTTATTTTTTATTTTCTTTTTTGTACTTAGAAAAATAAAGCAAATTTTCCATGAACTGTGGCTGTCACTCTGCTATCTGCCACTTTCTGAGAAGATTCTGAGCTTCTAAAAAAGACCCGCTTCTAAACAAGCCCCCTCTATACTGCTGAGATCACAAAACTGGAAAACTAGTGAAACACAGGATGGACACAGCTGAAGGGAAATGGCAAGATCCTAGGCTGGGCAGTGTGAATTGTGTAAGGATGGGAGAGGGGGCATGTCCTAGCTGTGTCTTATTACTAAAGACTGAATAAATGTTCATTTAAATTGAAATTTTTTTCTTTTTTTGGAGAGGTTTTTGCTATAGGGTGCATGCACTTGCCAGAGAGACAGAGAGAGACAGAGAGACAGAAAGTGGAAAATCACCCCCTGGGGGGAATGGCCACGCCACAATCCCTTCTCCTCTATTCTCCTCTCAGGATTTTGAGCATGCACGCACATGTGCCCGGCGTCGACTACATGGGAGTCCAACAACATAGACATTGCGCTAACTGCCAGTCCCCATTTGAATGGAATTTTGAGGGAGTTGTTTTGTTTGTTTGTTTTTAATAATGAAGGAACAGATTGCTCAGTTGTCTTGTATTAACTTATGTTAATATCCGTAATAGGGAGAGCTGTGTAGACTAGTGGTTATGCAAGCTGTCCTGGCAGCTTGAAAACAACAGGCTGGACATGTGCGAATGCATGCTTCAAATCCTGACAGAACGGAGAAATAGAGAAGAAATCGTTGAGTGTATAGGCCCCATTCGGGTATGCTTTCTCCTTCTCTCTCTCTCTCACTGGCAAGCAAATGCACCCTCTTGCAATTAAAAAAGAAAAAGAGAGAAATACCTATGATTTATTTTTCTGCTGTCTTAGAAACATATCTATTTTTTTTTCTTCTTCTTTTCCAGAAGATGCATGTACTCACCAGAGAGAGGCAAAGAGAGAGAGAGGAGAGAGCAACTTCTGGTGGAGTATGGTCATGCTACAATCGTGTCTCCGTTTCTCCATTCTGTCAGTGATATGAAAGGACCCTGAATTCATGAGTAACAGTGCTGATAGCTGACTGAAGTTTCTGCCCTCTGGCAAAACTCACTGCACCTCCCCAGAGCTACAGGGTAACCTGAAAACATTTAATAGATTAGTACCTTGAATATATTAGACTTCGTGCTTCTCTGCCTCCTCCCTTTGAGGCTTTGTAGGGCAGGTTTGAGCCCCTTCCCCATTCCTAACATCCTGAAAATTCCCCTTTCCCAATTCCCCCATAAGACCGTGTCCAACTCCCAGTCAGGGCCAGAGATTCAGAGTGTTAATGCCTCCAGGTCCGCTGGAGTAATAAATAGTTCTCTTAATCTCCCTGAGTGCTGCTTTCCATTCCTTGGCATCTGGTTTTCTGCAACATTTTGGTGTATTGGCCGGGAAATGGAATCAGACTGGCTCTTTGAGCCACTGATCCTGGGCGTTTCCCCCAGGGATGGGCATTACAGTGTGGAGAAATAGATGCACCCCTGTCTCATTTGATGGGGTCCCTCACCTGGGGTGCCCGCCCCAAGACTGAGCATTCCTGAGTCATCAGACTCCAATTAGAGAGAAGAACCAACTCCTGGAACCTAATGAATCAACCTTGGTCAACTCTGGTAATTTGCTAAGCCCCCGGGGATCTGTAGAGACCTAGTCAGATCCACTCAATTTGAGTGGAAGAGGAGACCTGTACACTCTCCTTTGGTCATAGGACTGGCAGTCACGGGAGGGAATGTATAACCTCTGAATGAATGTGAGTGTTTGTGACAAGTGAATGTGTTTGTAGCCCCATGGCTCATGCTATGAGGCATTATTGAGTCTGTTTAAGTGCATTTCTGTGGTGGTTCCGGAAAGGCTAAATGGCAAAATTGCCACTGAATCCAGTGGAGGTTCTATATCCAATTGCTTATTGCCAAGGAATCACATAAAACCCATGAAGGACATGGCCAGACAAATGCCTAATTAAGCCCCTCTGGGGGACACTCACCCTTTGTCGGTTTGCAATATCATTCACGGGAGGGGAGGACAAAGAAGTTGTTGGGAGAGCTTTCCCTATAGAGGTGGATAGGTAGAGTAGCAAATGTCAGGTCACCGATTCTGTCTTTGGAGGCTAGAATATGAATTCTTCCCAACTGTGACAAAAAGCGTCATCCAGGAGCCTGTCCTGACCCTCCTGTAAAGGATTCCACTGTGGAATGAAACCTGCCACTCTGTCTGGGAAAGGAGAGAGCAGGCATCACCTTTCCTTGTTGATTTGACAGATTTCCATTCCCTTGTCCGTCTCTATTCCACCTGCCACCCACCACAGGATTACCCCTCTCCAACACAGGGATATCCACTGTTGAAATATCGAGAGACAGACCCCAGAGTGAAACCACTGTGGTCCTTTTGATTGCAGCCCTTGGCCAAGACCCTCTTGTAAACTTGAACAAACTTACCACCTGTGCTGCCTGGCCTTTTCAGCAGTGCCCCCAGGAGGTTGCACAGCTTCTGAGCCTCTGGGCTAAAGCCCACCCCCAGGAGCCACCGTCCCTCCAGAGTCTCCTCATCGATCACTTCCTCCAAGTGATCTTACGAGCCCTTTGGGAAGAGCATGCTTTTAATAACTAGAGAGGTCAGAAATACTCAAGATACAATAGGGAAATCTCAATCGAAGTCACCCAAGTGCACTGTGGTGGACTGTATGCTGACTAATTTTATAATAGGGCTTCTCTGGTGATGAAGGTGTTAAAATGAAACAGGAAAAGTTGAGAGCCCTCTGTAAGATTGAATGACCCTTTTTCAAGGTTGTATGGCCACCGCAGGGAACCTTGGATCTCCCTACCTTGTGGGCTATGTACAACATTGTTCCTTCCATCCCCACCCACTCCAAGCAGTTTCCCTATGCTGACTGCTGGCTACAGATAGTCCAAGTCATTACACCATGGGCACAAATCTGTATAAGAGGGAAAAACCAATGCACTATTTTGGCCACCAAGGTAATGCCCCCAGTGCCAAACTCTGATAAAAAAAAAACCCCACGGCTCCAATCCTGCAGGCCTTCCTCTCAGAAGAGGAGCCATTAGCAGCGCCACCCCATATGTCCCGGCTGAGCCAGTAATCAAAACCTTGCCCCTATCTGTTTCCCTAGGGCCTAAAGAGCAGACCAAGGATCCAGCTCCAGCTCTGCCAGCTAGGGGGCAGTAGGTGCCAGCTGTCCCAAATCTTGTGCCCAGGTTCTACCTCACCCACCATCACCTGGTGAGCCGCTGCAGCTCGGGGCACCCTCACTCTTCAAATGCCTCTTTAGGAGACCAGAGGATCCTCTTAGATAGGCTCAAATGAGGCTATTATGGAAAGCAGAGCAATGTTCTACTACCAGTCCTCTTGCAGGCAACAAGCTGCCAATCAAGAGGACACTTAGTTAACCACGAGTAAACTTAACTGACTAAAATAACTTTTCAGAGAATCAAGACCTGTCATCAAGACTGCAGGGCTGGCTGCTCTACACACGGTGGAAGCTTGAGGAATTTATAGCCATGTTTTGGTCACTCTGGATTCTCACCAGTCTATGCACAGCAGAAGCTTGAGGACAGTGATGGATGACACCCCTACCATACTCTTACAATTTCTTGCTCCTAGCCCTTCCCATAGTACTGCTGTGCTTCTCTCCATTGGTCTGGCAGCAGTGGCCCTAAGGGACTGGAAGTTATTGGGACAAGCTTTTGTTTGCAACACTATACCTCCTGGTAGTAGGGATCTTGATAGGCCTAAATGCCTGGGTTAACTCACTGTAGGCATTTTCATTGGGGCTCTGTTCCTAATACTGACTTTGCCTTAATGATACTCCTGACCCTGAGCCTTGCTCTTTTACCAAGGCTGACAGGTGCTTATCCTCCTTGCCTCAGATGGTGCAACCAAACCATCCAGCAAGCCACTATTTGGCTGCAACTGGGCGCCTACCTACCAATGTTAGACCACCTGCCTGGGATTTATGATCCCATAGTTGACTTGCTAACCCTCCAGAAGTGCCAGGACAATAGAACACCCTATTTTGTAGGAAAGAGCAGAGGGAGCCATGATTGTTACAATTTCCCACCCCACAGGAAAATGGATCTGCTACACAGGTCTCAGACAGAATGGGCTCCCAAAAGGGGGAGGTAAATGTCCTACAGAGACTCAGGCTGCCATTCAGGATGCGGCACAGAAGCTTAATCCTCAGACTCCCTGAGATTAGCTGAGACTCGCTGCACCTCAGAGGGATCCTCAGCTCTAGCCAAGAGTAATTACCCTCATTAATATGACTTATGCTCTCCTGTATCAGGCACAACCCCAGTTAGCATCCAGCTGTTGGCTCTGTATCTGAACAGCCCTTCCCTATATATATATGGCACTCCAACCTACCCTACAAATGGTAGCCCTGTTCTTATCTTACTTCTGTCTGGGAGGGACCAATTCCCCAAGTGCACCTCTCCTCCAAGCTCTAGTGCTGTTTTATAAATCAAGGTTCCATCAAAGTAGGTAATATGATCTGCCACAACACATGTCCAGAAAACGGACTGCAATCTTCTTCCAATACCTGGGGTTCTACCTAGTATAGGGACCCTGTGCTTACCAGTGCCTTCCAACAAACTGATCCAGGACCTGTACCTGAGCAATTCTCATCCCCCCAAGTAGACATTCTATGAGGAAATGAAATCGTCGATATCCCCCTGATAGTACATAATAGAGTTTGGAAGGTGATACAATTCATTCCCCTCTTAGTGGGGCTGGGGATTGCTGCTGGTGTTGGGGCTGGGATTAGAGGATGGCATCCTCCACTGCTCACTATCAGCAGCTATCCACTGCCCTGGAAGATGGATTCCAATAGGTAGTGAATATTATTGAGACTATACAAGTCCAGCTAGACTCTTTGGCTGATGTAGTCCACAGAACTGGAGAAGGTTAGATCTCCTGACTGCCCAAACTGTGGACTATGTTTATATTTGGGAGAGGAAAGTTGCTTCTACACCAACAAATCAGATATGGCCTGAGACATGACCAAGCAGCTTAAAGATTTAGTCTCCAAACAGCGATAATCAAGCTGACTCCTGGGCAGGTTGGAATGGACTGATGACACAGGGGCCCCATCACTACTGCCTCTCCTGAAACCCCTGGCGGTTATTGTTTTAGTACTGGCAGTTGGACCATGTGTCCTTAATCAGATTAAGCAATTCATAACCTCCCACCTTGAAACTATCAAACATCAATTGCTTGTTGCAGCCCCTGAAAGCTATGTTTACCACCCTCCTGTTTATTGTACCTCCTTGAGTATAGTTGAGGAGGCTCAAGAAAGGGAAATGATGTGGAAGGACCTTGGATTCATGAGTAACTCAGGGCTGTATAGCTGCCTGAAATTTTTGCCCTCCAGCCAAACTTAGTGCCCCTTCCCAAAGCTACAGGGTAACCTGAAAACCTTGAATAGATTAGTACCTTGAATAGATTAGTACTTCAAACAGATGAGTACCATGAATAGATTAGTACCTTGAATAGATTAGATTTCCTACTTCTCTCCCTCCACTCTTTGACACTGCATAGGGCAGACTCTGAGCCCCTTCCCCATTCCTAACATCCCCAAACCGCCCCTTCTCCAATTTCCCCATTAAAGACCATGTCCAACCCCCAGTTGGGGCTGGACATTCAGAATGTTAACTTCCCCATGTTTAATCAGTATAATAAACAGTTCTTCTAATGTCTCCAAGTGCTGCTTTCCATTCCTTAGTGTCTGGTTTCCTGCAACATCAGGATTTTGAGCATGCATGTACACATTCTTGCCATGTTTTTCAAGCCACCAGGGCTGGGATTTGAACTCTGCACTTGGTTATGTGGGATCCAGCTTTCTAAATCACCTCTCCACAGGGCTGGCCTAGTCAGGTATCTTTTATTGACAGGTGACACAGAAAAGTAGGAAATTAGCCTGTGAGAATCATATTCATTTTTCCATTGTTATTATATCATCAAAAGCTAGTGGCTTAACACATATGAGTTTATTATCTTATGTTAGTTTAGATGTCTGACTTGAATCTCTCTAAGGAAAGTCTGTGTGTTAGTACTAAAGGTCCTTCTGGAGGCCCTAGGGAAGAATCCCATTTCCTTGTCCACATTCTGGAGCTCTCTTCCTCTTCAAAACTAGCAATAGCCTGTGGTATCACATCACAGCACATCATCCTAGTGCTGACTCTTCTACCTTCCTCTTCCACATTGAAGGATCATGTAATTACATTGAGTGAATCTGGGAAATCCAGGAACAACTCTCTACTTTTAAGGTCAAGTGATTAACTACTTTAATTTCCTTTTTCCACATAATTTAATATGTTCTATTAGGGGATTGAAAAGGTATAGCTATTTGGGAGTCTGCTACTTTTCACATCACAGACAGAATAGACTTAAACATTTTTTCTTTGATACAGGGCATGTGTGCTTGCCAGTGAGAGGAGAGAGAGAGAGAGAGAGAGAGAAAGTTGCCGGGACCTGCACAGTAGAATGCATTTTTCTGAGTGAGGAGGCTGTGGATTAGAAATAAACATAAAAATAAACACACAAAAACATACTTTTAGGGTCCTGAGATTGATCTAACCACTGGCAACACAGAAAAGATGACAACAATGCAATTACATAAGAGGTTTTAATTTTTCCAGCTAGCTGGAGTCTGAGTTTCTGCCCAACAGAGTGGGCTTTCAACAAGGACCCCGAGCCTAAGATAAAGGGATCTTTTATAGCTCTGCATCGCAATGTAAGAAGTACAGTCAGTAATTTTCCACTTGAAGGAAGGGTGTGTGTGAAAGCTAGCTGTCACTATATGTTTAGGTTTAGATTAAGACTTTCAGTTGAGGTCAGGTTGACCTGGCCCTGTCGTCGTCAGGGCCCACCTGCACTTTGTTTATTTATGTGGTCTCAAGACTCCTCAAGTTCTGTTCTTGAGGGACTAACATGGTGGTGGTTATGTCAATTCAGCCTAACAATACAAGTATAAAAAAGCGAGGATTGGGTGGGCCTGATTTCTCTGATGTAGAAAGCTGTGACTTTGAACCAGCCTCAGGTTTATTATTTTATAGGGCAGAAAATATGGAAAGAGGAAATAGAATGCAAAGTCAGTTGTTTTAAGATCTTAATTGGCTGATGTTGAGTAAAGGATTGGCACCCTGTGATTTCTTCTGATCTTTTGGGGTAAAATCTGAATAACACATATGGCTTCCTTTAACTGATACTACTTCACAATGTTGATAACAGCATGCTGCTAGCATATTCTTATGCTAATTTATTTTATTGATATGCAAATGAAGCTCACAGAATCATGTTTCTGCATGTGTCTAAAGGTCACCATGTTTGTTCAGATTGAGCTGTTCTCCACAGAAAGTGAGAAAGAACCCCCTCATGGGGGATGGCCATGTCCCAATCCCCTTTTCTCTATTGTTCTCTTAGGATTTTGGTTGTCCAAGCATACACACACAGAGTGTCTTTTTTTTTTTTTTTTTGAGAGGTTTTTGCCATAAGGCACGTGCGCTCACCAGGCAGACATAGAGAGACAGAGAGACAGAAAACAAGAAATCACCCCCCAGGGGGGATGGCCCTGCCGCAATCCCTTCTCTTCCATCTCCTTTCAGGATCTTGGGCACGCATGTACACATGTCTGGCGTGAGTTTTAAGCCACCAGGTCCAGGACACAAACCATGGTCAACTACATGGGAGTCCAGCGACATAGCCATTACGCTAACTGCTGGTCCCAGAGTGTCTTTTAAACTCTTGGATCTGGTACTTAAACCATGCAGTTGGCCATATAGGAGCCAAGCCTTAGTCAACATACCACCAGCTGGCCCCAGGACAGATATCTTATTCTTCTAGATCTAGTTGGTGGAGTAACCCAAGCTGTTTTTATGTTTGTGCTAGATTTTTGCAACAGGGTATTATTTATGTAAAAGTATTTGGTAAGGTTGGATTCATGGCCTACTACCTAAGTAAGGTAAATCCCACATGGCTGACTGTGGTTTGAATCTCAGCCCCAGTGGCTTAAAAAACGTGCGCAGAGTATATGCATACAGGCACAAAATCCCAACAGGATGAGAAAGAGGAGCAGCTTTTGCAGTGTGATACAACTCATTGGGGGGAATACTTTCTTCCTCTCTCTCTCTTTCTCTCTTTCTTTCCCTGGTAAGTGAATGCAGTTTTAGGGAATAAAAAAAAGGGGTTGTTTTTGCATATATTTGTATTTTGAACTATATGCAATAGGGTAAGTGACAAACTAAAATGGTGGAAATGTACATTGAAATTGCCTGTATTTTTAAGTTGGGTCCAATGTTATTCTGTTTCTCAAGTTCCAAGAATTTATTATATTTTTATTATTTCCTTTAGGTACTAGGGTACTGAAAGAGATCTGAAAATAATTTTTAAATTTGTATTTATGTTGTAGAGCCCAGAGGAGGGGAGAAACAATGGGAATTACTTCATCTGGCAGCTGGCTTATGTGTAAAGAAGGAGACAGTCTTGCGGAAAGCATCTATGAGAAGGGGCCCTGAACTTTCTTATGTTGTCTTTAGGACCCTCCCATCCCCTCAAAGAACCCAGAAGGAGAGATGACAATCAAAAATTGCATGATGATTATTTTATTGGTATTTTGAAGATAAAGTTATGTCCACATGGTTCCAATGTCATGGCTTTCTGAAGGACATTCTCTTCTAATTCACTTTCTGAAACAAACAAACAAGGAAGTTAATAGGGAAAACCATGTGACTGGAATTTTCTAATCTCATTCTGGTATTCGAGAAGTGAGGTACTGTCAGCCTTTTTTCTTTTTCCTTGTCTCTTGTGCCCTTTCTTTCTCAATTTATTTTTGTTCACTCTTGTGCACCTAACAGGTAATGTGCTTTGAGCTGCCGCATACAAGACGAGAGAAAGATCACTCTTAGAGTGTATATGTTTTGGTAGCTATCAACATGTTCACTGATGTATTAATATTTTAAAAGATGGTCACTGCAAAATATTCTTCCATAGTGGAAAACCAAAACCAGTTTAAAACAATCCAGTAATAGCAGGTTGGCTAAACAAATCGAAGGTTAGCAGCACAATAGAATAGCATTCCATTGAAAACAACAGCCAAAAAAAAAAAAAAAGAGAGAAAAACAAAACAAGCCCCAAGCCCCCAAATAAAGCCCTATAATAAACAATTATAACCATGGTAAAACTATGGAAAGATATATTGACATAAAAGTTTAAAAAAATGTTATCTGATGAGAGCACATACAGAGCTGCATATGAAGACTGATAACATTTGTAGGAAAGATTATATATGTACATACATGAGAGGGGGTGTTTTTAAAAAGTTCATAGAAAATATGTATTTTGAGAAAGCTTCACATGGATTCCAAATTTCTTTGAACCGAAGTGAACTTGTACTTTAACTGCATTTTCCACAAACTTTTCAAAAGTACTAATGTCCATAGAAATATTGCCAAAAAGATGACCATAGGAGTTCATGGTTGTGGCTTTTTAGGAAGGGAAATGGGGAGTAAGGATGACATGTCTGTAAGACTTATCTTCATATCTTTTTGGTCAGTTAGTTTTCTTTTCTTAAACTCAGGTAAGTATTAATTTAAAAGTAATTATTTAAAACACTGGATAGCATTCAGCAGCACCAAGTTAAAATGCAATCCAGCAGGTAGAGTGGATTTGAGAGAAAGCCTGGTATGAAGCAAGACTGAGCAGAGTGGTCATGACAGCCACCTGATATGGGAAGTCACTGACTGCTAGAACAGGAGGCTGAGCACCAAGGGGACCATACACTGCTCTATTTCCTCATTTGAAACCAAAAGGAGACAGGAAGTCATTGGAAAAGGAATCATATGGACAGCGTTTCCCAAACCAGCATTACCTTGAAGAAGTTGTTAATGGCACAGTCTTGTACCCTATCCCAGACTACCTGACTCTAAATCTTACAATAGGGTCCAGCACTGCAATTTCTACATGTCTTCAGTTGCCTCTCTGGCACACTCAAGTGTGAGAAGTGTAGGGGTCAGGCCTGTGATAGAGTGAAAAGAAGTCCTACCTGTCATTCTTGATTACTGGGATGATTCACCCTGGGGGGAGGGGGGATAGAAGTGATGTTTCCCCAGGGGGCCATTGTGGTTTTGTCCCCTGGGGAGGTCAAAGTCCTAAGAGCTTTCCATGAAGATGGGCTCCTGGTGGGAGTGGTCTGTGGTGCATCCCAGGGCAAGGTCGGGGTGGATGATGGTGATTGCCTCCTTGTGGGGGTGGTCCTTGCTGAGGCCCATCATCTTGATTTCCATCATCGGAAGGTTATCAGGTTCCTTCAAGTGGTGGTCTCTCAGAATTCTCCTCTTGGCTCTGGTTTGAGTCCCCTACACTTATATGAGAATAGCACAAGAATGTGTGACTTAGTGATGAAGCATCTCTCTTCTTTTTGCCTCTTACCTGCTTTCACAGTCTCAGAACCTGACTCTCAACTGCTAGCCTCCCTGGAGCCTACAACTGCTTCTCATGCAGTGCTCAGTTTTATCAGCATACTATTGAAAGTGAGTGTCATTTCTTTGCTTCTGAGCACAAGTTAATGCTCTTAAAAGAGCTAGTCTTGGACATCATAGCTTTCCTAGAAGACCTTTCCAGGGTTAGAAAAGAGATTGAGAGACCCTGGTGTCAAGTATGTTGCAGGTTTTTGGGGAGTGTTGTAATATGAGCTAATGGGGACTCCCAGTCAGGGCACCTGAGCACTACGTGGAAAATAGAATTGCTTCCCCAGGTCCAGGACCCAAGTAGAGACTTATTGGGAGAGAGACCAAGTGATGGTCCCCAGCATTACTGAAGAGCTTGTGGCATATTTTTATCAGCCACTGAAATACAGAGGAGGGCAGAATCACAGATAAAGGGGACCTAGTCTGATTTCTGTACACTTCCACCTGAAACCATAATGGGGCACAATGGGGAAGAAAGAAGTGTGGGGGGGAGGGTTCTTAGTAGGATAAGGGATGCTGAATTAAGGCCCTTTCCATTACATGTTCATCAGCAGTCATTTCTAGCCCAGGAAATGGAAGTAACTCTGTTCTCATGGGAGCCAGAAGCTCCATGATTCAAGTTATTGGCCCTATGCAGGGTCCCAGAATCAATGTTGGGATGTGTGTCTGTATCTTTATGAGGCACTAATATCAATCATTTCCTCACAAGAAATGATGATAGGAAGATGCTAGAGAATTAAACATTTCTGAGGAAAAAAATAATGTGAAGCTGACAGAAGATGGATGGGCTTTACCGAGGAACATGGGGGAAGGATCTTCATTGCTGACGTCTATGAAGATAAGCAGAGAACACAATGATGGTTAGTTCAGGAGGGTTTCAGAACTCACAGGTGTTCAACAGAGCAGGGCTCCACCAACCACCACCTGTACTTCCCTTAAGCGGACCTTTAGGCCTTCTCTGTGATGAAAAGGGAGCACTGTTAGGGAAGGACTATTCCTCTGCCCAGTCTCAACCAAAACTCAAAACAGAGAAGCCTCTTTTGTCTACTCTGAGGAATACTCAAACCTTAACAACAGCAGCAATACATAATTAATGCCACATTTCAGGATTTCTGTCCCCTTTCTCTCTGCTTTTTGTGTGTGTACATATATAGTAATTTATTTATTTAATATCTTTAGGTTCTTACCATAGGGCACATGTGCTTGCCAGAAAGAGAGAGAGACAGAGGGAAAGAAAGAATTCATCCTCCAGCCACACTATAATCCCTTCATCTGTATTCTCCTTTCAGGATTTTGGACATATAAGAGCACTTGGCTAGGGTGATTTTCAAGCTGCTGTCTGGGACTCAAACTGTGGTCGGCCATGTTAAAGTACAGCACTTTAACCACCATGCCACCTGTCAGCCCTTGTATGTTATTTGTATTAACATGCTCTCTCATTGGAAGAAAGGAGGAGTAAACATTTGGATATGATCTCATATGGTTGCTCACAGCACATGGAAATATTAAATATGGCAGGAGGAAAAGGATAAACTTGGGCCATATTTAGGTACACCTGGTTTGGGTGCATAGCTGTTTATAAGCATTATATCTTCTTGGTGAATTTGTCCTTTTACTACTATATAGTGCCATTCTTTGTCTCTTCTTACCATGCTTGTTTTAAGACAATCCTTCCCAAATTAATCTACATATTTAATGCAATCCCAATAAGATTAAGAGACATTCTTCACAGATCTAGAAAAGACAAACATAGAATTTGTCTGGAATCATAAAAGACCCTTATTGCCAAAGCCATCCTGTGCAAGAAGAGTGGTGTCCGTGTGGGGGGGCATCTCACTTTATGACCCAAAAATATATTACAAAGCTGTGATAATCAAAACAGCATGGTATTGGCAGAAAAACACAGACATTGGGATCAATGGAACAGAGTAGAGATCCTAGAAATAAATCCCAAAACACAGAGCCAACTCATATTTGATAAGGGTACCAGAAATCCAGTGGGAAAAGGAAAACCTCTTTAGCAAATGCTGCTGGAAAAACTGAGTATCCACCTGTAGAAAGATGAATCTGAACCCCTGTCTATCACCATTAACAAAAATCAACTCAACGTGGATCAAAGATCTAACTTAAGACTACAAACTATAAAGCTACTGGTGGAAAGCACTGGGTAACTCTGGGAGACACTAGAGTAGGCAAAGACTTTTAAAGTAAGACCCCCAAAGCACAGGCAATAATCCTCAAAATAGACAGGTGGGATTACACCAGATTAAGAAATTTCTGTACAGAAAAGGATACCATAATTAGTGTGAATCAACAACCCTCTGGATGGGAGAGAATATTTGCTAACTGTGCCTCAGATAAGGGGCTGATAACTAGAATATACAGAAAACTCAAGCAGCTTACCTGGAAGAAAATGATTAACCCAATTAAAAGAGGGGAAAATGAGCTGAATAAACAACTCTCTAAGGAAGAGATAGAAACAGCCAAAAAGGACATGAAAAAATGCTCAACATTCCTCATTGTAAGAGAGATGCAGATCAAAACCACAATGACATACCACCTAACCCCAGTCAGAATGTCGAAGAATAAAACAAAAAAAATGATAAGTGCTGGTGGGGATGTGGTGAAAGGGGGACACTCTTACATTGTTGCTGGGAATGTAAAATGGTCCTACCACTGTGGAGAACAGTATGGAGTTTCCTCAAAGATCTACAAATAGAACTACCATATGATCTAGCAGTTTTACTCCTGGATATCTACCCAAAGGACAGGAGAACACTGAGGCAGAAAAGCACTTGCACATCTATATTTATTGTAGCATTATTCACAATTGCTAAGATGTGGAACCAATCCAAATGTCCACATAAAAATGAATGGATTGAAAAAGTGTGGCACATATATGGCATGGAATATTATTCAGCCATAAAAAAACAAGGCCCTGGAATTTGATAAAAAGTGGACGAATATGGAAGATTCATTGCTGAGTGAAGCAAGTCAGGCTATGAAAGAGACATTGTGTGTTTGCACTTAACATATACTCACTGTCCACACTCTATGGTAGAGACTGAAATACTGGAGGACATAGCATTAAAAATTGTCATGGACACTAGAGACAAAGTGGAAGGAGAGTGTGGGAGGGGAAGAGCACAGGAAATATAATTTGGAGGAAAAATGGAGAGGTAAGATATTTGTGGGACACAGATATGATTTATTATCTGTTGATGAGGATGTGTATAGTATTCTTAACTGGACTGAGATGTATATCATGCTGGGTAAAGTCTCTTTACAATCCAAGTGATGTATAGTGATCGACTGTATAAATAATAATAATAATAATGAAACGTTATTCCCCTCTCTCCTCCTATCCCCACTCTGCACTATGGCATCTTAAGCTGCAAGCAGAGTCATAGCACCTCCGTCCCCATCTTTGTTCTCAGTTTCTTGTTACCTTGGTTCTGAGCTGAGCTCAGGGTCAGCAAGGCCACGGAGAGCAAGATCAGCAGCATCGTGTTGGGAAAAACAGGGCAGCTGCTTTATAAGAGCCAAGGAGGACAATGGGCCCTTTGAGCGCCATGATGGGTGGACTCTCCATCAGGTAGCCAAGGTTTTGCTTGACTCACATCAGGTCAACCTCCTCCCTTATTTGTCTCTGGGACTGTAGCCCAGCTGGATTGGCATGGTAGGAAGTTGTAGTGTCTGTTAAAACTTGTGACTTGGGCAAAGTGTTTGAAAGGACTATGTCCACAAAATGAGTGCAGATATTAGAATTCAATTCAGTCATGTTGGGTTTTTAGTTTGATGGTGAAATCGCTATTCTTTCCTTCCTTTGGGTTGTTCCTGCACATCTAGGAGTATATGTGTGTTGGCACCGACCCTATACCAAAAGGGCAGGAGGACCATATCTCCAGATATTATTATAGGCCAGACTGCATCATTCATGATGTCTGTTTATGGGAGTGGTATTTCATTAAATTGCTTATTATAAGGAAGAAGATGTGGCATTATTCCATCTGTTTAAATGGTAATTGCAGTATCAGTTTCAGGTGGAAGAAATGATTATTTGTCATTGCGTTCACTGAATGTTGCATTGGAAAATTATGACATAAAACTTAAAAATTTGTGTTTATCAAAGTGAACCATATTAGTATAATGCTGCTTTGCATACAGTGTAAGTGCTACAAATAGTCTCAGCACTGAAAATGTCCTGATACTTTTCAAAAGAATGCAACTTTTGATGTAGGTGTTTTGAGATGCCTCAGGAGGTATGTGAATGTGGAAACCAGCAGGTGGTGTGGTAGTTAAGGTGCTGGACACTCCCACATGGCCGACTGTGGTTCATGGCCCAGATCTGGCTCTTGCTTTCTCACTTTCCCTGTCTCTCTCTCTCTGGTCAAATTAAAATAAATGAATGAATAAATAAAATGAAATAAATAATTATAAAAACAAGAAAGTATCTAAGTGTCTGAGAATTTTGTTAATCTGTTTGGTAATGAAGATACTTCTTGATTTTTTTGTTGTATATTTTCATGTTTGGAATTTAATTTTTGCATTTTTCCCACTGTTAAGTAATTTGTTCTTTTGGTAAAATGGGGTTGCCAGTGATGAAAATTTAAAAAACAACCTCAGTCATATAATTCCTTAAGTAAAAATATATATTTACTACCTGCTCATAAACTTTTAGTGAAGTGGTTTGTATTTCTGTTTAAGATATTTAGGCTTTATTTCTGTTTAATAAGGCTTTTTACCATTGATTAAATGAAGGAATGTATCTTTTTGAAGAGATTTATATTCTCTAAATAAAAATTGGAATGTGTGGTCTGGCCCTTTCTGAAGGGTGCAGGTTTTGCTACAGGAGTACTTCCTGATGCAGTGGGTTTTACTCCATGCAACTTGGTCCTCAAGGTGCCCAGGCATGTTGGGATAGCTGTGGATGTGTCCTGAAAGGGAATAGCTGGGGTTCCTGGGCTTCGTGGGAGGCAGGGAGCAGTTGTTTGGGCATTGCAGGTTCCTCTGTGTTGCTGGGATGACTGTCTCTGGTTTCTCCAGACACGTTCTGGGAAGGGAAACAGGCAAGCTCTCTTGAGCTGGTGACTTACGGAAGATTTTCAGGTAGGAGAAGAAGGTTCAGTAGGAGGAGTTGAGGGGAATGGCATGTCAACATGCCTACTTGGTAAGTACTGTGGAAGCCACATTGGTGTAGTGGCAGATATGGAGAGTTCTGCAGCTCCTCAGCTTTGTGGATAGTGGAAGATGCAGATGATCTTTCCAAATGCTACCAAGGCCAGCCTTTCCCTTAACCTTTTCCTGTGTCTACAATGAGTGACAGAGATAAGCATATCAGGAAAGAGTAAATGTCAGCTATAAGTCATCATTCTTAAGTGAAAGAGACATTTGGGGAAGAAGTGAGAGAGAAGACTATGGGTGAAGATGGGGGTGGGGGTCTTAATCTATGGCTGGGTTATGGTGGGCATCTGTGGCTCCTCAGGAAGAGTCTGTACCCTCAGCCAGTTGTGTATCTTCTAGTATTTTCATTCAATTTAATATGTCCTAGCTAGAATTCTCGACCTAGATCCTTATACACACTCTTACCCATATTAGTTTGCTCTGGCTGTCCTAACCACATACCCATGACTGGGTGACTTAGACACTAGAAATATATTTTTCTTAGTTCTGGAAGTTGGATGGTCATGGCGAGGATAGAGACAACTTTGGTTCTTCTGAGCCCTCTGTCCTTGGCTTCCACGTGGCGATTCTCATGCTCTGTGTTTACTTTCTCTCTCCTAGTGCACATGAATCCCTGGCCTGTGTGTGTGTACAAATGTCCTCCTTTCATAAGGACACCACCCAGATACCAGACACCAGTCAGGACTCCCTAACTACTTCCTTTTAATTAAATTAGTGTTTTAGTGGGCTTTCTCCAAATATATTATTATTATTATTATTATTACTACTACTACTACTACTATTTTAAGTCTTTGGTTGTCAGAGGTTTTGTGTGTTTGCCAGAGAGAGAGACAGAGAGAGAAAGAGGTAAAAACAACCTTTGATGGGTGGTGGTTGTCCATTATCCTTCTTCTCCATTTCTCTATTCTGTTGGGATTTGGGGCACACATGCACATGCTGCCAGTGTGTTTATGAAGCCACCAGGTGAGGATTTGAACAGTGATTGGCCTTGTGAGGTCTGGCTCCTTAACTGCTAGGCTATAGGACTGGCCTTGCATTCATATTCTGAATTACTGGACATTATGGTTCCAACACATAGATTTGGGGATGGGACAGAATAGTCTGTCACACCTCTCAATCACCCAGTTGTTCAAAATATAGGAGTCTCTTTTCAGTTCCCCCCTCCCTAGGCACTGCTCATTAACAAATCCAGCTGCCTACTGTCAAAATATATCCTTTTATATAATCTGTCTCGAGGTCCTGGTTCAGGTGATGAAACTCTTTCCTGGAGGACTTTACCAGCCCCTCAGCTGCCCTTGGTCAGATTCTTGCCCTCTGCCTCATCCCTTACCATGCTCCTCACAGCAGTCAAAATGATCTAGTAAAAGTAGAGAACAGGGGGCCAGCAGATGATGTGATGGTTAAGGCACTGGACTCCTATATAGTTGACCATGGTTGGAGTCCCAGACTCGGTAAGTTGCTTTCTCACTTTCCTTCTCTCTCTCTCTCTCTCTCTCTCTGGTGAGCACACACATAGCAAACAAAGTTAAAAAATAAGTAAAGAAACTTTAAAAATAGACTAGATAATATCAGTTTTCTGCTTAATGTCCTCTAAGTTTTGTTCATTGCACTCTTGGTTAGATGGAAATTCTGTATCTCAGCTCTTTAGCAACCACACATCCCTCTCTTTTGAAGGACCGTAAGCTCTCTGAACGTGTCAGAAAGCAGGGTCTTCTTGATCTTTATCATGCATGAGTTTACCTGGAACTCCAAAGGGTGTTTTACCAGGAAAGAGAAACACTGACATAGTGGATAAACTTGTGCTGAGAGTGAGTGAATTGCACGGGTCTAGGAGGAATTCACTGAATTGGAATAGTTGACATGTCCATTGAATTGACTGGCCTTTCTGTGCTGTAAGTAGCAAATAAACACAACTGTCTCTGTGATTCAACCTTTCTTAGATTTTCTTAATTAT
Organism: Tupaia belangeri chinensis; assembly: GCF_000334495.1. Classification (NCBI taxonomy): domain Eukaryota; kingdom Metazoa; phylum Chordata; class Mammalia; order Scandentia; family Tupaiidae; genus Tupaia; species Tupaia belangeri. The sequence continues at coordinate 1,993,061 of NW_006203577.1, forward strand.
TCTGGATATACTATTATAATGTTGATCTGTGTAATTTAATTTGAAGTTGACTCTAGACAAATGCATTCATTTTACCAATATAATCTAGCTAAGTAGGATTATAATAGGAAATATTTATTAAGCATTTGCTATAAGCACTGAATTTTCAGAACCATCTCCTTATGTAGGTATACTGATTATATTAGTTTTATTTTTTTGTTTGTAGTATTTTTGGTTTTTTAGACAGTTACTTATTTTACGATACCAATAGAGGGAGAGAAAGAGAGACAGCCCCTCAACAGATTCCCACCATGATCTGACCCCAATTTTTGCCAGCCTTGGATCATGGACACACGTGTGCCCTGAGTACTCAGGGAAGTCTCCAGGCATAAATGTGGAGCCTTCCCATGTGAGTCAGCCTTGGAGAGTGCCACGTTTTAGCACTGCACCTAGGTCTGGCCCCTGTCATCCCAGTGTTGTCTGTGAGATAGTATATGTTCAGGTTGTTAGGAAGGTTGTAAGAGGCAGGCAGGCTCCAGGACCTAAAGTCTTCCTTACTGTGCCTGTTGCTGCCTTGCTATTTATTTATTTAGAAGGTGGGGTGGGGGGTTGGGCCAGACAGGTGGCACAGTGGTTAAGGGAGCTGTATCCCACATAACTGTCTCCATGGTTCCAGACCATGGTGGATTGAAAAACAGGCCTGGCACATGTTCAAAACCTCAAGAGGGGGATAGTGGTGAAGGGATTGAGGTGTAGCCATCCCACCTGGAGGGTGCTTTCTCTCTCTCTTTGTCTCTATCATTGGCTAATGCACACATCCTATTGCAAAAACAAAACAAAACAAAAACAAAAGAAAGAAGGTGGGAGGGAATGAGATCCAGAGAATAAACACAAGTAGTTTTCCTAAAAGATGTTAAGGTAAAACTTTTTCTGAGATTTTCATAGCTGAGGTAGAAAAAAATTCTTTTCTAGAGTAAATTTTTGTTTTTAAATTACAAACACATTTACACAGATGTGTGGTATTCTGTTTTGTCCTCCTCTCATGTAAACATAGTTATACAGATTAATTTCTTTTTGTTGCTGTTGCAAAATCCATGGTTGAAGGTCATATGTGCTTCTTTATGCACGTTTCAGAGGAGGGGTATTAGCTTTGGCTAATTTGTAGATGCACTTTTTTAATGGGCTAATCTTTTTTTTTTGGAGAGGTTTTTGCTATAGGACACGTGCACTTGTCAGAAAGACAGAGAGAGACAGAGAGATAGAAAAGGAGAAATCACCCTCTAGGGGGGATGGCCACACTGCAATCCCTTCTCCTCCATTCTCCTCTCGGGATCTTGGGTACGCACGGTGTGAGTTTAAGCCACCAGGTCCAGGACTCGAACTCTGGTCAACTACATGGGAGTTCAGCGACATAGCCATTACACTAACTGCTGATCTCTTAATGGGCTAATCTTTGATTCTTTTAGTCACTTTAAATCTAAAATTTTTAGAAAGCTAAGAGTGATATGCCAGAGAGTTGTCTATCCAAGCATTTAAGGAGACTTCAACAAGTTTGTAGAAAAATGAAATTATACATTTATTTTGGTTTAGAAAAATTTTTCTTTTTTGTAAGAGAGACATTTTTGCTAGGGGATGTGTGTGCTTGCTGGAGAGACAGAGAGAGAGAGACAGAGAGATAGAAAGCTAGAAATCACCCCACAGAGGGGATAGCCATGTCACAATCCCTTCCATTTTCCATTCAGGATCTTGGGTATGCACACATGCCTGCCATGATTTTGAAGCCACTGGGTCTGGAACTCAAACCCTGTTGGCCATGTGCGAGTCCAGTGACATAAGCACAACGCATCTGCTTGTCCCAAGGTGCAGAAAAATTTAGAAGTCTATGAATAATTTTTTCCCAACACATAGTTTATGTGAACTTTCTGAATATTTTTTGAATATTTGTGTATCACTTGTACTTTCAGTCTTATGCCTGAGGGTATCTCCAGCATCCTGCCCCAGGTCAGGGGCCACTTCCTCAGTGGGTAGGGTTATAGAAGTAGGCACTGCCAACCCTATGGTCTAGTGTTTGTAGCCTCAGCTTGTCAGGGTTAGCAATGTTAGGGGTTGTTCTAGAACTATCAATTTGTCTTCCTCTGTGTTCTTGGAGAATTATAAGTCTTCTGTCTCTTTTCTTTTTCTTTCTCTTTCTTTCTTTCTTTCTTTCTTTCTTTCTTTCTTTCTTTCTTTCTTTCTTTCTTTCTTTCTTTTTTAACATTTTTCTGCCATAAGGTGTGTGGGTTTGCTGGAAAGAAACAGAGAAAGACAGAGAGAGAGAGAGAGAGAGAGAGAGAGAAATCATACCCCAGGGGGGAATGGCCACATCACCATTCTATTCCATTCTCCCTTTGGGATTCTAGGCATGTATGCACACATGCCCAGCATATTTTTCAAGCTGTCTGACTCAAACTGTATTTTGGCCTTATGGGCCATGCCCCAACCACCACTACCTGCTGGCCCCACCTTTTTTTTTTTTTTTCTTCCTTTTTTCCCCTTCTTTTCTTCTTTTTGTTTTAATTGTCAGAGGGTGCATGCATTTGCCAGAAAGAGACAGAGCAACAGAGGAAGAGGGAGAGCAGTTCCCCAGTGGGGCATGGTCACATTGCCATCCCTTGTCCATTTCTCCACTCTGCTGTGATTTGAGTACACGTGCACACATGCCTGGCATGTTTTTCCAGCTGCTGGGATTGGAATTCGATCAGCAGCTGGGCATATGGGATCTGGCTCCCTTCACCTCTAGACCACAACTTCTTTTATATAAAATACAAAGCAATGTATTTCTCTCTCTTATGTTTATAAAGATTTACAAAGCATATAAGCTGAGTTACTAAAAGGAGGAATTTTATTAAAATAATTAATGTGACTAATTTTATTCAAGTTGAACATGTCAGTTTCCTTTAACAGTGCTTTGTTCCCCTCTTCCTATGAACATTTCTGGTAGTGTAAATTATTACCATATTTTGTTGACTTTTTTTTACAGAGTTTTTTTTTTTTTTTTTGCTAGTGGGTCCATGTGTTCTCTAGAGACAGAGAGACAGAGAGACAGAAAGTGAGAAATCACTCCCCATTAGGGATGGCCATACCTCAACCCCTTCTCTAGTCTCCACTTGGAATTTTGAGCACGCATGCACATGCACCTGGCATGAGTTTTAAGCCACCTGGTACAGGACTCAAACTGCAGTTTACTACATGGGAGTCCAGTGACATAACTATTATGCCATATGCTGCTCCCATCCATGTTTTGTTGACTTTAAGTAGGAATTGTGTCATGTGTCAGATTGTATTTCCAAAGAGAACCAAACAGTATTTTCCATCTAATGCTTACTTTTTACCCTGGCCTGTTGACATTTACCATTTAAGAGGTGAGGACACATGCACATGTGCCCCACGTGTTTTTCAAGCTGCTAGGTCCAGGACTCAAACCTCACAGTCAGCTATGGGGGATCCAAGTGTATTCAAGGAAGTGGAATTTTAGGCCATAGTGTTTTTAGTCATAAAATGTTGATCTATACTTCTCTAAAAATGGCTTTACTTTTTTTTTTGGCAACAGCAGCCATATATGAAATGACTGTTTTCTCCCACCCTGTTCTTTCCTTGATATCTGTTATATTTATATTTTCATAATTCTGAAATGCCAAAAAAGGTATTTAATCTTATTGTATATTTTCCTGATTCTTAGTGTTTGGAAAATTCCATTTGTATGATCAGAACTGTATGTATTATGTATGTGTGTGTGAACTGAGTGTTCATGGCTGTCAGATTGCAAGAACGATCATTCACAGACACCAGCTGGGTTGGATAAGGCTGTTTTGTTGACAAGGCAGAGAGGAGAGAGTCGGAATCCCTCTGGAAGGACCAGTGACATCGGTCAGGACAGTGCAGCACATGCTCCATGTGCTCTGGGAGTGGATGATGAGTCTGAGCCTGGGTCAGACCTTCTGGAAGCTGAGCTGCTCCCTTAGCCTCAGCAGTTCCCAAGCTGGGCAGAGCTGGCTGCTCCATGTGGAGGCCAATGTGGGTCAATGCCACATACAACTCATGTGACTGGGACTTCCTCTAGGTCAGAGGGTGATGGTCTTCAACATGGCTGCAGGACAAAGTGCCACACATTCAGACGTGAGCACATTTACCCCTTAGCTCTTTAGCCTAGTAGGTCTCTGCACACAGAGCTGCACCGACACATGGAGGAGGAACACAGATACCTTTGGGAATAACATCAATACCTTCTACATCAGCCAGAGAGCCTGTCTGGCAATAGCATATGCTATTGATGACTTTGTAGTTTACCTATTTTTTTGGTTAAATTTCTTTACACCATATTATGGATATCTCCAATGTCTTCTAAGTTTTTTTAAAAAAATATTTTATTTTGAAAATACAAAGTATGTGTGCTTGAGAGAGAGAGGGAAAGACAAAGAGTGAGTGAGAGAGAGAGAGAGAGAGAGAGAGAGAGAGAGAACCTCAAGTGAGTCATGGTCACACACACTCCCTTCTTATCTATTTATCCATCCTGTTGAGATTTTGAGTAACTCCACACATGTACCCAGTGCCTTTCTCAAGGCAACAGGGGTAGGACTTGAACCATGGTTGCCCATGTGGGTTCTGGTTTCCTTAACCACTAGGCTATGAAGCCAACCATATTTTAACTGTGTTAATGATGTTTTGAACATAAAGGTTTTAAAGCTTTGATATAATTACAATGTAATCTTTTCTGTTATAGCTATATGTTTGTGTTTTGTTTCAGAATGCTTTTTCTACCTTCCCATCATAAACACCCCTACTTGACTCTCTTACCCCAAAATCATAATATGTACATTAAGAAAAAAAACACATTTGGGATCAGCAGTTGGTGTAATGGCTACGTCGCAGGACTCTCATGTGGTCGACCATGGTTTGAGTTCCGGACTCGGTAGCTTAAACTCAAGCCAGGCACATGTGCGTGTGTGCCCAAAATCACTAGTTCTCTGTAGCCATGAAGGTCTCTTCTGAGGCCTGTTCCCTTGTCTCTCCTGGATTGGGAGGGGGAGAGGGGATTATTAACAGGATAAAGGGAAAGGAGGGGCTGAAAGCCAAGAAACTGCTTTGCCTTAAAAATTTTTTAAATGGAAAAATTACAAAAAAATGAGGAGACAGAGACAGAGGTAGAGAGAGACAAAGACAGAGACAGAGACAGGAGACTTAAAAGTCCACCTACCACGCGAGTTCGTGGGCTAGAGGCTGAATTATCAGTGGAAAATCTTCATTTCTCCTATTCCCCTGAAATCACTAGTTCTCAGTGGCCATGAAGGTCTCTTCTCAAGAGTTATTCTTAAGATAAAGGCATTGCACAAGATGTACAGTTCAGGTATACTGTACATCTGTACTGTACACCACACTGGTGGTTAACTGTGAAGAGTTATACACCAATACAGTAACATCTGTAGGCAGAGTCTCTTAACAGAATTACAGTAAACATCTTTATAAGGGACATATGCATAATATTGAATGCTTTTAAAGTATTAAAAGGTGCAGTTGAATCAATAGCAGAATTTAAAAGCTATATTCTGTTAGCATATTTAACACAAATTAGCTTGAATCTTTCTGAGGTTTACCATTCAGGAAACTAAGACAGAAAAAACTTCTTGTCAAAAGCAGTCTGTTTATTTATGAAACCATAAGTCGATTAAGATCAAGCAGAGGGCCCCCTCTTATATAATGTTTATACTGACCTGAATATTGTCACCTTAAAAAAAACCTCACAAGGGCAAAACTGCAAATTATCATTTTCTCTACAAAATAAAGGTAATCTATACAGATCCAGAAATAATTCAAAGTTTCAAATTCTTAATGCAAAAGCAAGTAGAGTAAGATGCAGAAATGGTCATTTTTTTTCACTTTAAGTAAATGACATCTAAATATAATAAACAGGGAATAATTTAAGTGCATAACTAGTACATCACTGAAAACACAACTGCATTCATTCATGTACCATAAAATTATGTAAGCTATGAAGACATGCTCGAATCACTGAAATGGCCCAAATCAACATTTTACCAGTTCATTTCATTCCAAACTGTTACCCCATGAGTTTGATATATTAACAAACTTTACTGTCAACATTATGTTAAACATCAAGCACCTGTCTGCAGTGGAAACTGACATTGTAAGCTAAAAATATACAAGATATTTAGACACTATTTTATTGGTTGCCAAATTTAAAATACTGTGCCAAGTTGTCTCAGGGAATGTGAAAAATAAAAGTAACACCGAGGATCTCACTATTACTGTTGTCTTACAATTTTACAGGAATTAAGAGTCAGAAGGTAAAAATTTATGACTGTTAATACTACCTTTGGATAGCTTTGATACAGTATATAGTTAGGGATAGCTCTGTTTAGAAGACTGGGAAGTGCTCACTGAATAAACACTATACTCTGACTGCCAGAAATCAACAAAATGCAACTCTGTCTCGTGGACACAGTAGAGAAAATGGCAATTTTGAGAAAGGAGTGCTTTTAAAGGCATTTCCTTGGAGGCAGCCAAGGACTTTTTTTCACCCTACTGAAAGACCATGCAATGCTGTGACTGCTTTAGTTCCTGCAATTGGACACTCACCTTGGTGTAGGTCAGTGTTCCCCAACCATTTTCCTTCTGTCTGCCCTGCCAGCTTTGCTATTCCATGGTCCACTGTAATCTTTTGGTCTTCCCGCTCTGCGGTCTGGCAGCTATGCCTGCTATCCACTGAGCCGGTAGACCACCAGCTCGTAGGTGGCCCTCACGATGGCTGTGTTTGGAATCTGTCTCACTGGATAAGTTGTTAGACCACGGTAGAGAGACCCGTAACCTTCTTCTTGAACAACCAAAGATAGTGTCTGGAAAAAAGATCTATATTTTGTTCCCTCTTCACATAGTCTTGTTCTCATAACTTCATGCGGGTACGTCATCTAGTGGCACAAATCTTTGAGGTGGCAGCAGCTAGCATCATTCCCACAAAATCTGATGCTTTTTCAGATTCTTCATCATTTGCCATTGTAGAAGCAGGCTTATATTCCAGTAGTTTCTGTTTTATACCTTCATTAATAACAAAATGGATAACAGTCTCAGATATGCTGGCATAAGAGGCAGACATGCCCCTGTAAAACCCTCTAGGTCAGGACCAGCCAGTCCAGCTATGTCACTGGACTTCCATGGAGTCAACCACTGTTCAAGTCCCAGACCTGGTGGTTTGAAGTCATGCTGGGTGCGTGTGCATGCGTGCCCAAGATCCCAAGAGGAGAACAGAGGAGAAGGGACTGTGGCGTGGTCATCCCCATTGGGGGGTAATTTCTCGCTTTCTGTCTCTTGGTCTCTCTCTGTCTTTCTGGTGAGCGCACACGCCCTATAGCAAAAACTTCTCTAAAAAAAAAAGTAAGAAAAGAAAAGAAAACCCTCCAGATCTGTCTGTCTGGTACACTCTATGGACACATTCCACAGCACCCATTGGCTTTTCCCCACAGTTCCCTGCATTAAGCTGTAACTGAGTCTTTATAACCCAAATGGGTTGGTGGCTGTGACTGCAGTAAAACTTGCCCTTGCAGCTGACATCATGCGTATCTGGGTAGAACTGGGATCAAATACCCCATTCAACTTTTCCTTGCAGTTTGAATAAACAGAAAGTATATTGCTCTGAAAAGAGCCACCCCCACTAAATTGAGGCCTAATCCTCTAAACAAGGAACAAGGCCCTTCTTTTTCCAAGATCATTTTTAGGCAATGGAGAAGTCTAGGAGACATTATTCTGTTGACACCAGCTCCAGCCATGATGTTTAGCTGAACTTCAGAGATATAAAGTGTCATGGAGGATGACTACAGCCGTGTTTTTACAACTTCTGGTGGACATGTCAGAATAGCTCCTATTATACCACCACACCACCTGGCAAACAGATGCATTCTCCTTCCCGCATGTCCTCCGGGAGCTGAGGTGGGGTGCTGGTCAGCAGCCCACAAGAGCAGGCGGCTGTGGTCCAAGGCTGGAGACACACAATGCTCCAGGGATGGCGAGGAGAACCAGCAGAGATGCAGCTGCAGAAAGTGTTCTTTTCTTCAGGCAAATTTGGTAATTATTTCCCAATAATATCTTAAAATAATAAGCTACTTATTCTAAATTAAACTCTTACACGATCCAACAATAATATTATTTTTATAAGCACACACACACACACACACACACACACACACACACACACACATTATAACTGCCAGAGAGCAGGACCAGCAGTTGAGGTAATGGTATGTCGCTGGACTCCCACGTAGTCAACCGTGGTTCGAGTCCCGGACCCAGTGGCTTAAACTCACGCTGGGCACGTGTGTGTGCGTGCCCAAGATCCCTACAGGAGAATGGAGGAGACGGGATTGTGGCGTGGCCATCACCCCTGGGGGGGTGATTTCTCGCTTTCTATCTCTCTGTCTCTCTCTGTCTTTCTGGTGAGAGCACGCGCCCTATAGTAAAAACCTCTCAAAAAAAAAAAATTGCTAGAGAGCATTTGTGATCAACAGAGAGTGAAAGAGACCAAGAGAGAGAGAGGGAGGGGAAGACAGCAACTCCTAATGGGGATGGTCACACTGCAATCTGTTCTCAATTGGATTCCCTCAGGATTTTGACATAGACATCCACACTCCCAGTTTCCTTTTCAAGACAAGTGGGCCAACGGACCAGTGCAGCTAGCCAGATGAGATAAAATTTTCTTAACTGCTGTAGTTCAGTCCAGTCCTCTACTACGTCTTTGTGTATGTTGCATCTTTAATCTATATCCTTTTAGGTACTCATTATTATCATTCTCACTTTATATCTGCCGGGGACCAGCCTCGGCGGGGGTGGGTTGGTTCGACGGAGACGACGCTGGAAGAAAAGAAAGACAAAGGCCTCGCGCTTTTTCATGCACGTCCTAAGCCGGACACTCCTCTAAGATCGCTCTCTGAGGAGTGACAACTGCTAGGAAATATCGTGCCTTTTTATTGAAAATGAGATACATGCAAGTAAATGGGAGAGGGGCTACGTGACCTAATGATTAATTCATAAAGTTTTAACAATTGAGATAAAAGATTCTATTCAAGTTTTAATTAAGGGTGGATCTATTAATCATTGATACAATTCGACAATAGATTGATGTAAGCAAGCTTTTGGGAACTTCTGTTCTGGGAGCGTGGTTTCGGAGAACAGCTCCAGCAGGCAGAGTTAATTATCAGCCAGTACTTGGCGGCAGTCATCTTGCGGTTACTGGTTGCGTTGCTAGAAAAGAAAATCTCAAGTACAGATATTAGTTTTTATAAATCCCAATAAAGAATATAATTTTATAGAGATGTAAAATTAATTAAAGGAATCCTAATATATTTACCTATCCTGAAAGGGTGAAGTTAGTGTTCACTTGATGAGGGTGGGGATACAGCCCTTTCAACTGGTGGTGAAGTGACTAATGAGTTAATGGAAAACTTTGTGGCACACCTAGGCATTCTTATTGTGCTTGTGGCGCCACCGTCATGTACTTTGTCAGAACATTAGCTACACTGAGGCAGGAGTGTCTTGGGTCAGTTTCTGCTTAAGAGGTAATTTTTAAGTTTATATAAATGTGTTTTGAAAGGCCTTCCAACAATCAAGAAGAACTTTAGCACACCCTTTATTGTGCCCAATGAAGCGTTGTAGTTAACAGTAAATGGTCAGGGTAAAGGGGAGCGGTCGGGGTACCACACACTCAAGATGTATGAGGGAGCTATGTAATTCTTTTATAGTAGTATATCGGGGAGTCAGAGGGGGGTCACTTCCCAGCAAGGCTATCACAGTCCCGGAGCGAATAGCAGGCGGCCTTGCCAACATGCTAAGTGACCCAAGCTTGTTCCATGGTCAGGGGGTGTACAGTCGCGGCCTTGCCAGCTCACTGAACCGACCTGAAGCGATGCTCAAAGGTCAAGGGGCTCAGATGGGTCCTGGAGCCCCGCCGGGTCGGACTCCTCCAATATACCAGGAGACAGAGGCCCTGAGAGTTTTAAGTAGTTTATAAGAAAAAAGAATTAGGACTTAAACTCATGTCTGAGGGACTCCATATTGCTTACTTCTTTGCTTCTTCTTATTTTTCTTTCTTTCTTTCTTTTTTTTTTTTTTTGCTATAGGGTGCGTGCACTCACCAGAAAGACAGAGAGAGACAGAGAGACAGAAAGTGAGAAATCACCCCCTGGAGGGATGACCATGCTGCAATTTCCTCTTCATTCTCCCCTCAGGATCCTGGGCGTGCACACACACACGTGCCCAGCATGAGTTTAAGCCACCAGGTCAAGACTTCGGCTGCGGTTGACTACATGGGAGTCCAGCGATGTAGCCATTATGCCATCTGCTGGTCCCTGCTACTTCTTAAACTACTAGGTCCTGACTCCATTACAAACTCCTCATAGATTTTGTTAAAGAATGGTGGAGGGATGTAGGGAGAAAGAGACCTGAGCCATGATCAAAGCAGGAAGAAGGTGTAGTAGTTCCTGGTGAGAATAGGCCTAGAACCAGTCATTTTCCTAGAAACAAGAATGAATAATTTTGGAGATTTGAAGTGTTGCCATGGTCTCTGCAACTCCTTCACATTGTTATATTTTTTCTTGTTTAGCTCAAATTACCAGAATACAAGTAAGAGACCTGAAAATAATTTTGAAAAATTGCATTTGTGTCATTTTCCAAATGGATGGAAATGATCAATGGAATTCTTTCACTTGGCAGCTGGCTTATGTGTGAAGGTGGAAAGAGTCTTGCTGGAAGCATTAGTGAGACATTATAGATGTTCTTATGTTGTATTTCGAACCCACACATTCCTCCCACAAACACCCAGAAAGAGAGATGGCAATCAGAAATAGTATGATGATAATTTTATTGGTATTTTGAAGAGATAGTTTTGACCACATATTTCCATGGCATGACTTTCAGAAGGATATTCTCTTCTATTTCAGTTTCTGAAACAAACAAACAAACAAACAAGGAAGTTAATAGAGAAGATCACATGACTGGAATTTTCTAATCCTGTTCTGGTATTCACGAAGTGAGGTACCAAGCACCCACTTTCTCTTTCTCCTTGTCTCCCAGCTTCCTTTCCTTCCTAATTTCTTTTTCTTTACTTGTTACATAACTAGCAAGTAATGTGTTCTGATTGCTGCCCACGAAACAAGAGAAAAGAACATTCTTAGGGTATTTATGTTTTGGTAGTATTTATGCAGATTCCTGCAACATATCCTATAATAGTGTAAAACTGAAATCAGTTCATTGATAGGGCAGTGGTTAAAGATATAATGACTTAGCTATAATATGGAATAGTTTATAATTGCAAATAAAATGTCACAAACATAAAAGACAATAGCAAAACTCTAAAAAGAGCTATGTATGTCTAAAAAGTGACATGGAACTTTTCTAATAAATGTGTCATTTGCAGTCAATGAAACACAGATTGGCACAAAAGAAATGATATCATTTGTGAAAAAAGAGATGACTTATTTTCATATATGAGAAAAATATTCAAAAAGATCACAGAGGATCAGTAGGTGGCATGGAGATTAAGGCTGCTGGATCCCACATGGCCGATGGTGGAGTTTGAGTCCTGGACCCAGCTGCTTAAAAATCACACTGGGCATGTGTGTGTGCATGCCCACTATCCCAAGAGGAGAGTGGAGGAGAATAGATTGTGACACGAGCACCCTCTGGAAGGGTGGTTTCTCATTTTCCCTCTTTCTGCCTCTCTCTCTCTAGCAAGTGCATGCACCTTATAACAAAAAAATCTAAAACAAAAGTTAGTGGTTCATAGGTATTTTGCAAAATATCTGCATAGTTTTCAAAAATTTTAGTACCAAAAATATCATACTTTCACTCCATTTTTCACACATTTTTGAAGTACCTAATGCACATAAATATTTCCAAGAAGAAGACTAAGAGTTATTAGCGGTGGCTTTTAGGAAAGGTGGTGGGGAGCTTGGATGACATATGCTTTTAAGATTTGTCCTCATACTTCACTGTTTAATTAGTTTTAATTTTTTTTGCTTGGGTACATGTTAATTTTAAAGTAATTATTTTTAAAACTATAGGATATTTGTCAAAATCAACTTAAGGTGTGAACTAGCAAGAAAAGGGCACTTGAGAGAAAGCCTGGTATGAGGCATTACAGGGCAGAGTGGTCATGACAGTCACATGGTATGGGAAGTCACTAACTCCTAGGATAGAAGTATGAGGACAAAAGGAACAACACTGCTCTACTTCCTCATTGCAAACCCAAAAGGACATAGGAAGTCATTGGGAAAATGGAATCATATGGACAGTGTTTCCCCAAACCAGGATTATCTTGGAGAAGTTGTTAAAGACACAGTCTTCCAACCTATCCTAGAATACCTGATTCTGAATCTTACAATGGAGTCCAGCACTGCAATTTCTACATGTCTTCAGTTGCCTCTCTGTCCCACTCAAATGTGAGAAGTGTAGGTGTCAGGCCTGTGATAGAGTGAAAAGGAGTCCTACCTGCCATTCTCATTACTGGGATGATTCACCCTGGGAGGGTAGTAGTTGTCTTCCCCACAGGGACTGTGGTGGTTTTAGCCCCAGGTTAGATGCAGATTCCAGGAACTTTTGACGGAAAAAGCCTCCTGGTGAAGATGGTTTCCTTTGATTTTTGGGGTGACGTGAGTGTGGATGATTAGGAGAGGGTGGTCCTTTTGGAGGTTTTTCTTGCTGAGGCCCATTATCTTGTTTTTTATCATTGGAGGAGGGCTCTTCAGGTGGTAGTTTCTGAAGGTTTTCCTCTTGGGTCTGGTCTGAGTCTTCTACATTTGTATGGGAATAGCACAAGAATAGCACAAGACTTAGTGATGATGCATCTCCCCTCTTTTTACCTCTCTGAACTGTTTTCATACAGGTTCTCCCAGAACCTGGCGCTCAACAGCCAACCTCCCTGGAGTCCACTCTGCTTCCTTATGCAGTGTTTGGGTTAATTGGCATGCTCCTGTAATTGAGTCTCAGATCTTTTCTTCTGGGCACAAATTAATGCTCTTAAAATTTCTGATCTCAGACATCATGAGACCCAGAATATGTCTCCAAGGACAGAAGAGGCCGAGGGACCATAGTGTCAGATGTGTTGCAGGTTATTTTGGGGCTGCTGTAATATGAGCGAACAGGGACTCCAAGGCTAGGCACCTGAACACTATGTGGAAAATAGAACTACTTCCCCAGGTCCAGGACACAAGCAGAGGTGAACTGGGAGAGAGACCAAGAAATGGCTCCCAGGGTTACTGAAGAGCTGTGGCAAATTTTTATCAGACACAGGGACAAATAGGAGGGGAGAACCATACAAAAAGGGAGCCTCGACTGATTTTTGTGCAGTTCTTTCTGAAATCATAATGGGGCAAACTGGGGAAGAAAGAAGCTGTTGGGATCTCTGAGAAGGATGAAGGAGGCTGAATGGGGACACTTTCATAACATGTCATCCATCAACAGTCATTTCTAGCCTGGGAAACAGGGAAGCTACTCTGTTCTCACGGAAGCTGGAAGCTTCATATTTTCCTTGAGCAGGGTCCTCAGAACCAAGGTTGGGAATATGTCTATATCTTTATGAGACACTAACGTGAATCATTTCTGGACAAGAAAATGGTTGATAGGAGAACACTAGAGACTTAAACATTCTTGAGAGTGAAAACAAAGAGAAGCTGACTGAAGACGGATGGGACTTTACTTACCGACTGACGGGGGAGAGTCGTCTTTGCTGACTTCTAGAAAAAAAAGCACAGGATAGAATGATTGTTAGGTCAGGATGCTTCAGAGTTCACAGGTCTTCTACATTGCAAGTCCCCTCTGACCACCACCTGGACCTCCCCTTAATGAGTCTTTGGCCCCTCTCTGTTGTTTTATTGGAAAAAAAGAGGAAGGTGTCAGGAGCAAGGCTGTTTCTATAAAGAGTCTAAAACCATGAACCTGAAACAGAGAAGCCACTTTAGTCCACCCTGGGATTTCTCGAACCATAATGCTATTTTAGCTTAAGTATTCTGGGTATTTCTATGTCATATTTCAGCATTCTTCTATCCTCATTCATCTCTGCATTTTTGTATTTATTAACATACTTTTAGAAGTAGTTTTGGAGGAATAAGCATATGGATATGATCATACATAAGTGCACATAACACATTGAAATATTATATGTGGCAGGAGAAAAATGATAAACTTGGGCCCTGATATTTCTTTCTCACTCTGGAAACAGACAAATTTATTCTTTGATCTTCTGTCTTTGAAATTGCTCTGACCTGTGTCTAGTTCATCTCTACAGCACCTTCTGCCCATCTAGGCTTCTGCCTAATTGAAGTAGACTACTAACGATCTACTCAGCTGACTTCCTGTATTAGTCTTGCCATGCTCTGATACACATTCTCAGTCCAGATGGAAAGACCTGCCTGCCTTTCTTCAGTAAAAAATTTTAAAAAATTATTTTAATGTATTATCACCTTAAAAAAGTAATTTGCTATTGGGAGTGTGCACTTACCAGAGAGAGACAGAAAGGAAGAGGGATGGAAAGTGAGAAAGAAAGGCGCCAGGTCCAGAACTGGAACTACCATTAGCCATGTTGGAGTCCAGCACCCCAACCACCTGGACCCCACCACCATGGACCTGCTGGACCCCAAATCAATTTTTTTTTAAAACTAGGTTCCAACTGTTCCATAAATACAGGGCCATGCCATGAAGTGAGGACACACCATAAAAAGGGAGCAAAAAAACTTCCTTCCTATCTCTTCCCATCCCTTCTCTTCCCACCCTGTAGTGTGAAATCCTAAGCTCCAAGTAGAGTCATAGTACCCTTATCCCTTCTCTTTTTTCTCTGTTTACTGTTACCTTCATTCTGAGCTGAGCTCAGGGCCAACAAGGCCACAGAAAGCAGGATCAGCAGCATCTTGAGGGAGTCTCTAGAGCTGTTCCGATCTGTGCTGGGAGAAACAGGGCAGGTGCTTTATAGAGCTGAGCAGGACAATAGGTCCTTTGAGCACCATGCTGAGTGGATTCCCCCCCCCCCCCCCCCGGGCAACCCACTTTTCTTC
>NW_006203577.1:2008716-2079025 GCF_000334495.1 Tupaia belangeri chinensis
CCGCTGGTGCGGTGCCCCCCCCCCCCCCCCCCCGGGCAGCCAACGTTTTGCTTGGCTGACATTGGTCAACCTATCCCTTTTCTTCTATGGGACTTAAGCCCAGCAGGATGGGCACAGTAGGAGCTTGTAGTGTCTTATTTATAAAACATAAAACTTGTGACTGGACAATGTGATTTAAAGGAATTAATTTAAAGGAATGTGTCCACAGAATCAGTGCAGGTATTAGAATTCAGATCAGTTGTATTGGTTTTATAATTTGTTGGTTAAATTATTACTCTTTCCTCCCTTTGGGCTGTTGTGTGTGTCCATGTGTGAATATGTGTTGGCAGTGACTATATACCCAAATAGAGATGGTCAATGATTCCTAGTATTATTATAGCCCAAACTCAAACATTCATGTTGTGTGTACCTATGTGAGTAATATTTAGCTAAATTGTTAGATAATTTAAAGGTTATTTCTGTTTACACTTGAAATATGCGAGGAGAATACACACTGGGGTATGCACTGAAGACAGAGAGTTGAGCCTCTGCCCGCTCAGGCCTGCAGCATTGTCCTAGAATCTCCGACTCTGGCTGTTATCAGGGAGGTCTGGGCATTGAAGACCATAGGTGAACTCAGATATTCTGTGTTTACTACTCTCTCTGGGGTATATTAAAGGAAAAGTGGCCACAAAGAGCAAGTTTGGAGTTTGAAAAGATAAAATGCATCCCCAGTTCCTTCAATTAGGGATGCTATTTCATGTCTCTACAACTTTTCTCATGTGTTTTTCCTTTTCTAGAATGTTTCATTCTAGAAAAAATGCCTTATTTCTTCCTGGAAATATTTTTTATCACCCCACCTATAACTAGGTTGTCATAATGACACAGTACAATTAGTTAATGTGATACACTTTAGAGCCTCAATTTCATGGCATTTACCTATTTTTCCAGTTTCTTTCTGTGATACTAATAAGGTCATTGGAAAAGCCATGATGTGTTTTTCTATGTAAAAAGGCATCATGACTTTTCCTCTGACCCAATATTTTCAGAGATTGGTCTTCACCCCTGGGGATTTTCTTTGCAATATTTTGATATTTATTTCTTCCTACTCTGCATGTGAAATTAGTTACCAATGTTTTATCTCCTGAATCAATACTTTCTCTGTTTATTTTTCCTCTTTAACTGTTTTCTTCTTATTTTTTTTTAATGCAATGCTTTGTGGGAAAATTCTTTTATTTAGTTTTCTTTTTTTTTTTTTTTAGAGGTTTTTGCTATAAGACATGTGCACTTGCCAGAAAGAGAGAGACAGTGAGACAGAAAGGGAGAGGTCACCCCCTCCAGTAGGATGACCATGATGCAATCTTTTCTCCTACATTCTCCTCTCAGGATCTTGGGCACACATGCACATGCATCTGGAATGAGTTTAAGTCACCAGGCCCCGGACTCAACCCATAGTCAACTACATGGGAGTCCAGCGACATAGCCATTACACCAACTGCTGGTCGCATCTTTTATTTAGTTTTCTAAATCAGTGTCAATAGTACTCTTCACTAACTTTATTTCATTTTTTAATTCCTTTAGTATACCTTACTGCCACCCACAGTTGAAGAAGAATATCAGCACAGAACTAATTCACATTACAAGGAAGCACACATGCAATAGTCATAGAAGACTATTCCAAAGAAGTAGAAAGAAGTTCATTCACTGCCATTGTCTAAAAACCACAGCTGAGCCTCAGGAAATACGAGAAAAGAAGGAAATACTTCCTCCAAAGGAGCACAGTAACTCCATATCAACAAAGGGTAAAGCACAGAAAATCACAGAAATGTCAGAAAAAGAACTCTCAATATTTATAACCAAACTCAATGTAGTTTAAGAAACATACAATCAATGTCAGAAGATGAGAAAGTCTTTCCATGACTTGAAGGAAGAAGTACATGAAGAGATAGACATCCTGAAACAGAATCAAACAGAACTTCTGGAATTACAGAACACAATGGAGAAAACCTCTCTCAAATGTATTAACATGCATAAGGAAGAATCTCTGACTGCAATAACAAAACTTCTGACTTAGTTAAAGCAACAAGAATACTGTAAAAATTACCACTGAAATTGATGACATTGTACTGCAAATCCTACTCGTGATTCAACAGCCAAATATTCACATATAGGGTATTCCAGAAGGTAAAGAGATGGGTAGAGGCTTATCTTTCTTAATCTCTTTCATAACGTATTAGTTGAAAACTTTACAAACATAGGCATAGAGATGTCCAACTCTAAGAAATACAAAGAACACCAAATAGATTTAATATAAGAAGATCCTCTCCAAGGTATATCAGATCCAAACTGGTAAACATGAAAGCTAAAAACAACAATCTGACAAAAACTGACAAAAGAGAAACTCCAAATTACTTACAAAGGTGTCCACATCAGTCTAACATAGGACCTCTCAACTAAAACAATGCAGGCAAGGAAAAATGGGAAGAAATATTTGAAATTCTCAAATACAGTTTCAGCCAAGAGTACTACACATGGCAAGATAGTCCTTCAAATGTCAAGGAGAAATAAAATCATTCTCAGAAAACTGAAAAAATTTACCAGAAGTAGGCTAGCCCTTCTGAATCACTAAAAAGAGATAAATAGAAGGAAGTGAACTCAAAACAAGTAAGAAATAAAAAAAAAAGAGTAAATGACAGGGCTAAGCCACACGTATCGATAATAACCTTGAGTGTTAATGGATTAACTTCCCCAACTAAAAGACACAGATTTGTGCAATGGGTAAAAAACCTGGAACCCTCTATGTGCAGCTTACAAGAAACACATCTCTTTGAAAGAGATATTCATAGACTGGAAGTGAAGGGCTGCAAAATGTCCTTCCTTGAAAACAGAAATGAAAAAAATGACAGGGGTCACTATAATAATCAGATAAAACAGGCTTAAGGATCAATAGGTAGAAAGAGACAAATAGGGACACTACATATTTCTAAAAGGATGAATTTATCAAGAAGACATAGCCATCATAAATATCTATGTACCTAATGCCAGGACACCCAAATATATAAAAAGAATACTATTACATCTAAAGGGAGATATACACTGCCACACACTAATTGTTGGGGCTTTTAGCATCCCACTATCACCACTGAAATGATTATCTAGACAAAAAATAAACAAAGAGGAACTAATTGACACCATAAACCAAATGGACCTGACAGACATCCATGGAGCATTCCACCAAGCAAGTACAAAGTACACTTTTTTTCTCATGTCCTCATGGAACATTATCAAATAAGCCTCTATTTATTTAATAGTATAGAAACTATATCCAGCATCTTCCCATAATACAATGGAATTAAACTTGAACTCAACCACAGAAAGAGCCCTCAAAAATACACAAAAACGTGAAAACTAAACAACGTATTCCTGAATGACTCTGAAACTACTGAAGGAATTAAGACTGAAAGAAAAAGATTCATTGATACCAACAATAATAAACACACAATTCTCCATAACCTTTCAGACACAGCAAAGTCAATCACAAGAGGGAAGTTCATGGCTATTAGTACTCACAAGGGAAAAAAATAGAAAGGTGTCAAATAAATAAGCGAGCACTGAATCTTAAGGACTGGAAAAACAACAGCAATGACAACAAAACACCCACAAATAAAAGAAGAAAAGAAATAGTAAAGATTAGAGGTGAAATAAAAGAAACAGAATAAAAGAAATATACAAAATAAATGAATGAGAACAAAAGCTGCTTGTTTGTGAGGATAAAAAAAATTGATAATCCATTAGCTAGACTGATCAAGAAAAACAAAGAAACCAAATAGATAAAATCAGTAATGAAGATGGTAATATACAACTGATATTTCAGAAGTACAAAAATACTTGAGAGGTACTATGAGCGACTATATGCCAACAAACTAGAAAAGGTTTGACAAATTTCCAAATATGTACATGTTAACTAGGCTGAATCAGGGTGAAATAGAAGTCCTGAGGCCGAATAGCAAGTGATGAGATTGAATCAGTAATAAATGGTCTCCTAACAAAGAAAAGCCTGTATCCAGACGGCATCATCTCTGAAATCTATGAAACTTTTAAATAAGAGCTAATCCTAATTTTCCTCAAACCATTTCTAAAGATTCAAAATGAAGGAACCCTCCCAAACTCATTCTATGTCTCATCATCTTTTTGTAATTTATTATGAAATTAGGTTTTCATTAATACATTGGAATTTTTGTTTGTTTTTTGGAGAGATTTTCGCTATAGGGCGCGTGCGCTAGCCAGACAGACAGAGACATAGAGACAGAAAGCGAGAAATCACCCCCAGAGGGGATGACCACGCCGCAATCCCTTCTCCTCCATTCTCCTCTCAGGATCTTGGGCACGCACGCACACGCGCCCGGCGTGAGTTTTAAGCCACCGGGTCCGGGACGCCTATCGCGGTTGACTACGTGGGAGTCCAGCGACATAGCCATTCCGCTAACTGCTGGTTCCCAATACATTGGAATTTAATTGTTCATTAGGCTCCAAACTGTGGCTTACAATGTATGCCTTAGAAAATGAAATGACATATTTTAACATAACCTATTTTGCATATGAAAAGTTACATATCTTCCTGTCAAATTGAATAATGTTTTTAAAATAATTATTTTATTTAGTTTCATTTATTATTATTGTTCCAATTTGGCCAGAGATAGACTGAGAGAGAGAGAGGAAGAAAAGTGAGAAAGTAAGCCACCAGGTCCAGGACTGGAACTATGGTCAGCCATGTGGGTATTCAGTGCCTTTAACCACCATACCATCTGCCAACCCAGAAATTGAGTAACTTTTTGACAGTAAGTAAAAACACTGTCAATTATTTCCACTGTTGAAATAATGGGTTATCATCTAGAGTTCAATTTCTGCAATTGCTAATCTTATGAACTCAAAATTGCTACTCAAATTCATGTTGTAAAAACTGCAATGGTGGAAATGCTATTTTAAAGGATGGTGACAACATCAAATGATGAGAAGAACAAATACAAAGTCTATATAAAAATACATACAGTGGGACCAGCAGTTGGTGTAATGGCTACGTTGCTAGACTCATGTAGTTAACCATGGTTGAGTCCCAGATCTGGTGGCTTAAACTCATGGTGGGCCATATGTGTGAGTGCCCAAGATCCCAAGAAGAGAATGGAGGAGAAGGGATTGCAGCGTGGCCATCCTCCCTTGGGGGTGATTTCTTGCTTTCTGGTTGTCTCTCTTTGTCTTTCTGGCAAGCACACATGCCCTATAGCAAAAACCTCTAAAAAAATACATATGGCTACATAAATATGAAAAATTACTTCTTTTGTTTGTGTCTCCAAATGCTGATTTGTGTTCCTATAATTTCTTTTTATAAATTTTCAAGAGAACATATAAATAACAAAATACATAGATTGTGTTGAGTAAACAGATAGTTTGAACTAGAGCTTATTATAATCCATTTTGATTATAAGGCAAAAAATTTATTCAAAATTTTATTTTCTAGATGTGAAGATAGATTTTTTTTTAAATGTGGATATAATAATTTTTTTACACAAAAGTTCTATTACATCAAAAGAACAAAATGTCACCATTTCACTTAAGAGTATTTGGCATCATTGGCTTTATAAGAAATACAATAACAATTTTTAAACAAATTGGACTGTTCCAATGCCAAATAAAATCTTCTTCATAGATGATCATCAAAATTGTAAACACAGAATGATCATCAGAAAACTTGGAATGTGAAACACTGAGTTGAATTTAAATATCATCAGTGTCTTTATCGTCCTCTCCAATATCATGGAACTGGATTTCATCATCATCTCTCAGACCAAATGTATCTATTTCATTGATTTTAGTAAGTTCTGGTCTGGAAGCTCACAATACATATGCCTTGAGACTTCTAGCCTCATGCGCATTATACTGTGTAGTATCCTGAACTGGACTGTTGTGAAGTGCATTCCTGTTGGGTAAATTCGCTTTATAAGCTAAATGATGTATACTGATTGAATGTATAAAGTGAATTAAAATAAAGTAAAATAAAAAGAAACTAGAAAATAAAATAATAAAAAGTTTAAAATATGCCAAGGGTTTCACCTCAATGTAAATATACCTAATGCCATTGAATACCTAAAAATAGTTACAGTAATAAATTGTATTTTATGTATATTTTTTTACAATCATAAATTAAAAAATACTTTTAAAATGTGACCACAATAATAAAAATGTTACAACTGCTTTGTTATCTTGATATTCTCACAGACAAACCAGTATAATTTCTGAAGTATTTATCCAAAATTTTTTTCTCAGTTTTCCTCTGATATGGCAGAAGCCCTTCACACCATCAAGACACATTGCCTCTAATCATCTGTTTCCCAACATCTTGACTACCTGTGCATCTTGTCCATCTTCTTTAAACACCAGCTCTCTTTTTTCAAATACATTTCCATTCTTACCCCTGTGCCTGTTTTTTTCTCCTTTAGGTAAATTCGCTTTATAAGCTAAATGATGTATACTGATTGAATGTATAAAGTGAATTAAAATAAAGTAAAATAAAAAGAAACTAGAAAATAAAATAATAAAAAGTTTAAAATATGCCAAGGGTTTCACCTCAATGTAAATATACCTAATGCCATTGAATACCTAAAAATAGTTACAGTAATAAATTGTATTTTATGTATATTTTTTTACAATCATAAATTAAAAAATACTTTTAAAATGTGACCACAATAATAAAAATGTTACAACTGCTTTGTTATCTTGATATTCTCACAGACAAACCAGTATAATTTCTGAAGTATTTATCCAAAATTTTTTTCTCAGTTTTCCTCTGATATGGCAGAAGCCCTTCACACCATCAAGACACATTGCCTCTAATCATCTGTTTCCCAACATCTTGACTACCTGTGCATCTTGTCCATCTTCTTTAAACACCAGCTCTCTTTTTTCAAATACATTTCCATTCTTACCCCTGTGCCTGTTTTTTTCTCCTTTACCTTTGTTCTTGGGCATGGCAGCCAACGACCTCTGAGAACCTTCTGTTTCTTATGGGTGGAGATCACTGGTTGTTTTCTGGTGGCTGCTACATGAAAGGAAGCAATGGATGAAGAAATGATCCCCTGTGTGTTTGGATCTGGGCTGAGTGTGATTTAGCTGCCTTAACCACCACACTATCAGCCAGGCCTTCTAAACAATACTAAGTAACCAGTGATCAATTGGTTCCTTAATGATCAATTGTGTTTTTATTATACATTAAATTTCTATACATGTGTGGTATACAGCTAAAGATTTCTTGGTCATTCTGTGCACATAGCATGACCTGAACACTTTATGGCCCTTGACTCTTTGTCCTTATCTGAGCTCCATTTTGTTCTCTAGCTTTATGTTTATTTTTTCTGATGCAGGAGTGAAAACTTAGTAAGATAGACTGGTTTTGACTGATTTTAAGTGAACAAACATCTCTATTAGAGTGTTGTAACAAATTTAGCTTCCTATAATAAATACCCATGATTTCAAGCCTACCAGTAATCAATCCTTAGTACTATCAAGTAAACATCTTTTAAAAAATAGTTAAACAACTTTATTAACATAGTCAAGCAGTGATTAACATTCACAAATATTATGTCACATCACACAAATGTAAATACAGAATTACTACAGTATTTTATGTTCTCTGTATGAAAATACATTGCTAGTATACAAAAATCTACAGCATTTGTAAACACCAACAATGAAAAGAATGAGGCAGAATTGAAGAAAACAATCTCATTTACAAAAGCTACAAAACAAATAAGATCCCTAGGAACAAACCTAACCAAAAGGTGAAAGATCTCTAGAAGAAAAACATTTTTTCTTTCTGATAAAAGAAATTGCGTATGATACAAACAAATATGGAAGGATATCCTGTGTTCTTCGATCAGAAGAATCAATATAATCAAAATGTCAGTTCTACCCAAATTAATTTACATATTCAATGTGATTCTGATCCAATTGTTTGTGACATTTTTCACAGAAATAGAAAAAACAATGATAAAATTTGTCTTGTATCATAAAAGACCACATATCATGAAGACAATACTAGCCAAAAAGAATAAAATAGATGGCGTCTCATTACCTGAGTTCAAAATATATTACAAAGTCATATAATCAAAACAGCATGGCACTAGCACAAAAATAGACACAGAATAGAGATTCCAGAAATAAACTCCACATCAAACAGCTAGCTGATTTTTTTAAAAATAAAGGGTACAAAACAATGTAGTGGAGTAAAGAAAATCTTTTGAGCAAATAGTACTTGAAGTACTGGATATCCACCTGCAGAAAAGTGAAACTGGAAATGTCTCATCATTAACAAGAATCAACTCAAAATGGCTTGAAGATTTAAGTATAAAGCCTCAAAACACTAAACTACTAGTAGAAAATGTAGAGGAAACTCTTGAAATTAGAGTAGGTAAATATTTCTTAAATAAGTCCCATAAAGCACAGCCAATAATTTCCCAAACAGTCAAGTGGGGCTACAACAAGGGTAAAAAGCTTCCTCACAGTAAAGGAAATAATAATTAGAGTAAAAAGACAACCCTAGGAATGGTAGAAAATATTTGCAAAGTATTCTTCAGATAAGTGCCAGGAGCATGTGTGTGTATTCCAAAACCCTGAGAAGAGAATGGAGGAGAAGGAATTGTGGCATGCCTAATCTGCCTGAGGGTGATATCTTACTTTCTGTTTCTCTATCTCTCCAGCAAATGCATATATGCCCTAAGTAAAACTCTCTCTCTCTAAAAAAAGAATAATCAATTAAAAATGGACAAATGAATCAAATAGACAACTCTCCAAAGAAGACTAACAAATGGCCAAAAGGCATTTGAAAAAAAGTTCAAAGTCTCTTGTCATAAGGGAAATGCAAATTAAAACCACATTTAGATACAATTTAACCCTAATTAGAATGGTTGGGATTAAAAAAAAAAAAAAAGAAAGAAAGAACAAGTGCTGTTAAGGCTGTGGTGAAAAGGGAATTTTCTTACATGGTTAGTGGGAATGTAAATTAGGACAACCTCCATGGAAAATAATACAGGGATTCTTCAAAAAATTGCAAATAGAACTACCATATGAACCAATAATCCAACTCTTTGGTATTTACCCAAAGAATAGGAAAACAATCAGAAAGATACCTGTACGTACATGTTTATTGCAGCATTATTCACAATCTCTGAAACATGAAACCAACCTAAGGGTTCAAAAACTGAAGACTGGGTTGAGAAGCTGTAGCACATATATACTATGGAATATTACACAGCTATAAGAAACATTGAGATCCTATCATTTGACTCAAAGTGGATGAATATGTAAGACTTAATGCTGAGGAAATTGAGCCAGACTTTGAAAGACACGCATTATATATCCCCACTCAGTTTGTACCGAATGTCTGAACTCTATGATGGAGGTTGAGAGATCCGAAGATGTAATGCCGGAGAGGATGGACATGGATGCTAGAGACTGTAAGAGGGGAGAGTGGGTGAGGAAGGTGGGTGTGAGGTGCAAGGTTCGCCCCCTTCTTTCTATTAGACAGACGGAAAAATGCAAAGTTTTCTGTTAAAATTTATTGCATACCTCATGATGGAGACTTTCATGCAAAATGTGAAATTAATCCTAGAATTAGAAAAATTAAGAAAATTTAATAAGATAAAAGACAGACTCATTTTCCCAAAGCCACACACTTGTTAAGTCTCAGCATAGTTAGGAAATACAGTGGAAGGACAGAGAAGGAATGGTTAAAAGATCTGATTATTTAGAGCAATTTACAGTTCGTAGGATAGAATAGCAAGAAATGCACAAGTTTTAGATGAAGAAAAATGACGAAACTTTGATGGAGATTATACACTAAATACCATGTTTCCCTTGACATTCTAGTTCCGTAATTTTGTTTACATTTCTTGTTGGTTGTCATCTCCTCTCCCATTCTCCTTGTCTTTAGACATGAATTCCCTTTTTATTTCTTTATTATAATTTCACTGGGGCACTGGGAAAGAGCAGAAATAAAAGCATGTATTCAATGTGGAGTGTTTACACAAAAAATTAGTGATCTTTCTCGTATGTGGAATTAATCCTTTTATTTCCTGACTTAAAATTCTTTGAAAGCTTTCCAACATCCTTATGTTGAAAGATCAGATACCTTAGCATAGTTTAAGAGAGCCTCTGTGCTTATTTCTTCTTCTTTTAAAATTTATTCAAGTTACTTTACAAGGCAGTCTGCTGTTAGCTGTGTTCCTAATTTTAACAAAAAAAATCTGTGCAGCCTTTCTTTTTTAAAACTGGCTGGATTATATATTACTTGTTTTAGAGTTCATAGCAAGATAGATATTTTTCGTAAGATTGGTGAGTAAGGACGTGGCCCTAACCTAGTGGTTAAGGTGGGTTGGATCTCTCATCTTTCAGTTCTGGCTCTGGTGGCTGGGAAAACACACTGGACGCATGTGTCTGTGTCCCCCAAATCTCACAGGATGGAGAAAAGTAGGAGATGGAATTGTGGCACAACTATACCCCTTTGGGAGGATGCTTTTTCCCTCTGACCTCACCCTTTCTTCTGGCAATTAAAAAAGAGAGAGATTATTTCATCAACCTATTTTTCAGTCCTAGAAACACCTTTGAGTGAACACTCTTTTCTATTAGAATGTTGTAACAAATTTAGTTTCCTATAATAAACATTCATGATTTTGAGTCTACCGGTGATTAATCCTTAGTATGACCAAGTAAACCTCTTGATATGATAGCAAAATCTTTTGTCACTTTTAGTAAACACACATGGACAGAAACTTGGGTTTATGATAAAATGTAGAGAGAGTTTGAATTTACATAAATTTTCGCTAAATATCTCTGTTTTCTAGCTAAAGCCAGTTGATACTTAATTTTTCTGACTGCCTCAAAATGTCTTTATAGTTGTATAGAACAAATTCAGGCTTATTTAAATTAGAATTCAAACAAAGTTTACTTGTTGCATTTGACAGATTTGAATTTTTTACAGAATTTGAATGTTAAACTTTGGGGTCTCTAGTTTGTCTAGGTTCTTTCAATGACCCCAGGAAGGTCATAAAATGTGTGTTTATAATTTTGTATAATTTTCATAAAGAGAACAATTCCAATTACATTAACTTGTTCCACAGAATTGGGATCCTTCCCTACATTTAGTTGTTGTGTTTTGTTTTTAATTTAAAATTTTTTCTGATGGCCAGAGGGTACATGCATTCCCCAACAAGAGAGAGAGAAAGAGAGAGAGAGAGAGAGAGAGAGAGAGAGAGAGAGAAGGCACCTATGGGGTACAGTCATGCTGTAAATGCTGTAATCCCCCTTCCTCCATTTCATTCTCTCGTCAGAATTTTTGGGCACTCATGCACATGTGCCCAGCATGTTTTCAAGCTGCAGGGTGATGACTTGAACTATGGATGGTCATGTGAGATCCACATGTGAAAAGGGGCTGGCCTTGGTTGGTATGTTTTTTAATCCAATGAAGGGCATCCATTTTCATGTCTTCCTGTGCCATTGATTTATTGACGTGAGTCACCTGTCCTTAGGGTTGTCCCACATTCTAAAATAATTTTTTTTGTCTTTTTCATGTTATTTACCTTAATCTAGCTCCTTTATTTTGTAGACACTGGAAGTTAGTTCTAAAGGCTTTTAAATGAATTCTAGTTTAATACTTGAACACAGCTCTCACCATTGGCCCATCCCACTCCATTTTCCACACACATTAAAAATCTTTATTGAACCAGCTGGTGGTGCAGTGGTAACATAACACTGCAATGCTGGACCCATTTTAGAGGCTCCTGGGATTGCACTCTGGGGCCTCCCTGTGCATGGTGAACAAGCATACATGTGCCCATGCTCTGGGATGGCAGAGGCTGGGGGTGAATTGTGGCAAGACAATCCATTGCAGAGGCCTAGATAGCATCTATTTCCATTGCTCTCCTTTCAGGCACTTTTTCCTACTGCCAATCCTGTGGAAATTTATCTGTGGCAGGAAAATTTTCCATTGAAATATTCTTCAAAACTTACAGTTCAGGAGCTGGCAGGTGGTATGGAGGTTGGGATGCTGGTCTCCCAGGCCTGGTGGCTCGCTTTCTTACTTTCCCTTGCTCTCTCACTCTCTTTCTTTCTGGTCAAATGAAAAGTAATAATAATAATAATAGTAGTAATGATAAATAAAGTTGAATAAATGATTATAAAACAAACAAACAAAATAAAAAACAAAATCCTTAAAGTTCAGGCCCAGATCTTGGCCAAGAATGAACTTGTATTTCTCTCTCTAATTTTTGCAACTTTTGAACAAGTTAGACAAAAGAAAAATCAGGATTATGGTCAACAAGAGGGGTCAATATTACAACTAAAAATGTGAAACTAATCATCACAAGGTGAGAATTACAAGTTGAATTACAAAGTGAGATGTAAATGAGTGCATGCATAATGAGCTCCACATCAGAGTGATCAGAAATGGGTGAAAGTAGGGAATATGAAAAGACTCAGGAGATTAGGACTGAAGAGATAAACTGTGAGAGAGTATCTGAAACTTGGAGTGCCTGGGATGTGCCAGGAGGACAGAGCTAATCTGAAGAAGAGTCACGTGTGAGGGAGTAGGAGGTGAGACTGAGAAACAAAGATGTGATTGGAGTGTGCAGGGATAGATCAGCGAAAATAAGGGACTGGAGGGAATATTGACATAGAGGAGTTTTTTCTCAGAGGAGAGTTTCCTTACCAAACTTATTTGTCTTGTTCTGTCTCCATCTGGATACTGAGAATATGATCCAGACCCTGATGCATAGCTTCATAAAAACTTGCAGAATTTCTCAAACTTGTCTGAAAGCCAGTTGCAATTGGATTTTCTTCCAAATTCAATCCCAAGATTTCTGATATCATAGGTTTTTGCTATAGGGCATGTGCACTCACCAGACAGAGAGAGACAGAGAGATAGAAAGCGAGAAATCACCCCCACAGGGGGGATGGCCACACTGCAATTCCTTTTCCTCCATTCTCCTCTCAGGATCTTGGGCATGCGCACACACGCATCCGGCGTGAATTTTTTTAAGCCACCGAGATGTGATCCGCGGTCGACTACATGGGAGTCCAGCGACATAGCCATTATGCTAACTGCTGGTCCCGAGACAATAGTATTAACACTAGTTTCCTGTATTAATAGGTGTCTGGTGCTGTTATTTGAAAACTATAGTTATTTTTCAGAGTGCTAAGGACCACTGGACTCTTTCTTGCTCTTCCTGAGGACTGAGACTGGCTCTGATGGAATTACTATTTCTAAAAATTTATAGATTTATTTCTCTCACAAAGATGAGAAATGAGAGAGAGAACCCCCAATAGGGTCTTGACACTATGATCCATCCCTAGCCTTCAGCCAGCTTTGGGTCATGGGAATCATATGTCTGATGAACTCAGAAAGGTCTTCAGACTTGCACCGGGAAACTTCCACAGTGGATTACCACTGTACTACCATGTGGTCCCAGAAACTGCTTTGATGATTTTGATCAAGTTTATTTTTGATTTATAGACCTTGGGGTTTCAAATTGCACCTCCTACAACAAAATAATTATGACCTGGGTATGATAAGCTTTTTCTTTGGTTTCTCTTTAGCACTTTCTCAAGGGAGAGATAAAGAGAGAAACCTCCAACAGTTTATGTTGTGGCCTACGCTCAGTTTCAGCAGACCCAGATCACAGGCATATGCGTGTTGGCATACTTATGGGATGCAAAACCGGCATCTCTCCTATGTGGATCTGGCTACATTACTGCTATATCACTGCTCAACTCCACTTTTCATTCTTCGAAGATGTCTTTTCTATTCCACATTATGCACTCAGGGATTTTACTCGTATTCTCTGTGGGGCATTCAGGTTTGTTTTCCACTCATCTTAAGGTGTCTTCTCACTTCCAAGAATCTATGTTTCCATTTCTAGTTTTGTTCATACCAGAGTCCATGCAGAATAATTCATCACATTTACTGTTTCTTTTCTGAATATCTTCTGTGTGTCCATTATGTCAAGACAAAATGAATGAATTACTAGAGAGGAACATATAGTTTTTAAATAAGCAAGACGTCCCCCCTCCCCATAATTGGAACTCAAATTTTACTTAGGATGAAAAAGATCCTGGAAGAAACATGAGTCTGGGAGAAAGCACTTAAATTGTCTGAAGTCTGTACTCCAAACTGAATGTAGTTGTTGAGATGAGAATATGTTGCTCAAGAGCCTGGGGGTGCTGTGTTCTGAGGGTAGACTGAAAAGCATGGACTCTTTCCTCTGGGAAGAAGACAGAGCTACTGCCTGCTGTGGTTACATCAGAAAGAACTAAGGGACAGTGGTATACACGGGAGGTACAGTGATTCTGACTTTAATTTAGTTGGAATTCTTAGTTCTTTGAAAAGAAGGACTTCTACAAGAACTCGCCAGCTTTTTCCTCAAAGTCATCTGTACTTTATCCACACCTATTACTGAATGCTCTTCACTTCTTCCCTTGGCAGAGCCCATATTTCCTCAGGGAGTTTAGTTCTGCACCTAGACACCTAGGCCTTTATTATAACCTGTGTACTGGAGCATCTCAGGTTTTAGCTAGGTGTCAAGGAGGATTTTCCTGATAGGCATTGCTAATCCACAGGTGAAGGATAATGTCTAGACTCAATCGTATAGGTGCCAAATGACGTTTTGGAATCCCATCCAAGGTTCACAGTGGCTAAATCTTCATTTCTTTTCTCCTCCTCCTCCATTTCTTTTCTTCTCCTTTCTCCTTCCCCTTCCCTTCCTCCTCTTCCTTCTTCATTTTTAAATCTAGAAAGCAGATAATGCCACTAAAGCAACCAGTCCTTTTTATCAGAGCCATAGTGTAATTTCACATAAGCAAAGTCAGTGCCACTGCCATGGTTTTCAAGATAGCCCCCAATTATTTAACACTCCTCTTCTCAACTGGTGAAGCTTAATTACCCTGTTTGAGTGTGGACTGGACTGCCTTTAAGGGACTAGAACAAAGCAGAAGTGATGCGATGTCACTTCCGACAGGTTACAAAAAGACGATGAGTTCCATTGCGATTACGCTCTCACTCTCTCAGATCACAGCCTGCTCTAGGGAGGGCCACTGCCATGTCTTAGGGTGGCTTGGGAAGGAAAGCCCAGCTGCCATGTTCTGTGAGTATAGCATGAATAATATATGTTGGGAACCAGCAGTTAGCGTAATGGCTATGTTGCTGGACTCCCACGTAGTCGACCGCGGTTCGTGTCCCAGACCCGGTGGCTTAAAACTCACGCCGGGCGCGTGTGCGTGCGTGCCCAAGATCCCGAGAGGAGAATGGAGGAGAAGGGATTGCGGCGTGACCATCCCCCCTGGGGGGTGATTTCTCGCTTTCTGTCTCTATGTCTCTCTCTGTCTGTCTGGCGAGCGCATGCGCCCTACAGTGAAAATCTCTCCAAAAAAAAAAATAATATGTTTACATGTTATACATACACACAGCTCCAATTTTTTTACTTGTATATAATTGTTTCTAGTCAATTTGAGGGCATGCTGCACATATTATGATTCCTTACCTTTTAATATTTCAGTATTTCCTAAGAATGAGAATATTTTCTAATATAACTATAGTATGGTAAAGAAATTCAGAAGATTTGACATTGGAATATTAAAAAAAATACTTTTTTTGGAGAGGATTTTGCTATAGGGCGCGAGCACTAGCCAGAAAGACAGAGAGAGACATAGAGACAGAAAGCGAGAAATCACCCCCCACGGGGATGGCCATGCCACAATCCCTTCTTCATTCTCCTCTAGGGATCTTGGGCATGCACGCACATGCACTCGGTATGAGTTTAAGCCACTGGGTCCGGGAGTCGAACTGCAGTCGACTACATGGGAGTTCAGCAACATAGCCATTAGGTTAACTGCTGGTTCTTAAAATTTTTTTTTAAAAGTAGTTTTTGCTATAAGGCATCTGTACTCTCTGGAGAGACAAAGAGAGGGAAAGTGAGAAATCACTCCCCTAGGGGTGAGGGCCACACCACAAACTTATCCTCCATCGTCCTTCTGGGATCTTTGGGCATGCTTGCATATGTGCCTGGCGTGAGTTTCAACCCTTCGGATCTGGGACTCAAGCTATAGTCAGCCATGTGGGAGTTCAGTGCCTTAACCCCTAGGCCACCTGCTGGTCCTGGTATGTATTTTTATTTCATATAAAATCTATTTAAGGGGCCAGCAGGTGGCATGGTGGTTAAGGTTGCTGGACTCCCACATAGCTGACCATGGTTCAAGTCCCGGACCCGGCAGCTTGCCTTCTCACTTTTTCTCTCTCCCTCTGTCTCTCTGTGGTCAAACTAAAATAAATAAATGAATGAATAAATAAAGTTCAATAAAATAATTTTAAAAAATCTATTTAAGATGAAAAAGTGTTCCCAGTTTTAAGATGTAATCAATCATGTGTGAAGTTATTAGATTTGGAAATTAGATTTTAAAATTACTCAAATAGCAGTTTAAGCAAATATTATTTGTTTCAGATAACTTCTTGCTCAATGCAAGTTCATAGTGTACAGAATGCTAGAAAATAAAATCAACTTCAGCATTCATTAACAGAAGTACAGTGACTAGGCTGTTGGACTTAAGTGTACATCTGGTTCCGACTCAGCTTTCTTCGTCCCAATACATGAGGCTTGTCAATCTTTTCTGAGATGCTCATGAACGGGCTCTGCGCCATCCTAGAAATCTATGGAGATGGAGTCCTATCATTTGGTACTAGCTTAAATTAGAAAAAGAGCTTGATGAAATCCAATTTTTCTCTTCTATTTTTACTTGAGGTCAGCAACTTCAATATTCAGTTTGTTTTTTAAATTTTTTAAAAGAATTACTTATTTAATTTAATTTATTATTATTTTAAATTTGCTGTAGGCATGGTCACTCACCAGAGTCAGAGAGAGAGAGAGAGAGAGAGAGAGAGAGAGAGAGAAAGAGAGAAAGGCCTTCAGGGACTCGGGACAGGTTTTGAATCATGGACAATCATGTGGGAGTCTAGCACCTTACCCAGCATGCCACCTCCTAGCCCCATTCAGTTTCCTTCTTAATACTGATTTCGTTATGTTGGTTTTAAAAGTGTCATTTAATCTAGATCCTTTTGCAAACTTTTTAAAATAATGAGAATGGACAGAAGTTATCAATGTTCCATAACAGAGTAAATCTCAGAATTGGTTTTACTAGACTAAACAAAAGAGCATTAAGACAGGAGTTATATGAACTTCCTGCCAAGAATGAAGGTCAAGGTTAAGTAGAGAACAATTTATAGCTAGACACATTGTAAACTTGCCAGGAGTCTGGAACAATCCCACTTCAAGCCTTTACTCTATTCATTTGTCACAATTCACTCTTTTTGCTTTATTTTTTTTTTTCTGGAGAGGTTTTTTTCACTATAGGGCTATAGGGAGCGTGCGCTCGCCAGACAGACAGAGAGAGACATAGAGACAGAAAGCGAGAAATCACCCACCAGGGGGGATGGTCACACCGCAATCCCTTCTCCTCCATTCTCCTCTCAGGATCTTGGGCACGCACGCACATGTGCCCGGCGTGAGTTTTAAGCCACCGGGTCCGGGATGCGAACCGCGGTCGACTACGTGGTAGCCCAGCAACATAGCCATTATGCTAACTGCTGGTTCCCTCTTTTTGCTTTTTCATCTGAAATGTCAGACATTTGTTAACTTATACCCTTGATCATATTATAGGACTATCCTTTGATTATTGATTTTGAAGCAGTTTCTATCAAGAATAGGTGCAGAATTTGAAAGAATATTTTCCCCCTATGGCTACTGAGAGGCAATTACTGAGTATTTAAGAATATTAGCAGAGGGAAATCCTGTTGACAAAGATTTATAAGCCCATTAATACAGAATATTTTGTTTTTACTAACATAATATTTAGTGAAATATATCTGAGCATTATAACTATGAGGTTATGCCTGGACACAATTTAACCAAATGCATTTAAAATAGTTATTAATTATACATTAAATACACTTTTCTATTCCTGGGTAATAGATTTTCTGCCTGTGTTTCCTCAGTTTTCTTTTACTTTTATTCCCTGTTTGTTGAGATAAATACTTGATTCATTTTATTTCAATCATCTGGAATTTATTTTTGTGTCAATTTAATTTTTTATGAGTAGCCTGTCTTGTTTACTATTTTAATATTTTTCTATTAATATTGATAACTATTTATTAATCTCTACTAAGTTAATAGCTAGTAAGTTCTCTAGCACTACAAATCTCAGTAAGTTGTTTTTGCCTCTTTCTCCATCATACCTTTTCTCAGTCATGTTTGATTAAAATCCACTAGCTAAAATTGGCATGGTCATGGTGCAATCTCTTTTCCCCCATTTCTCTATCCTGTTAGGATTTTGGACGTGCACAAACATGTGCTCTGAGTGTTTGAATCACAGTTATCCATGTGGGATCTCCCTCCTTTAACCGCTAGACTGTGGGGCTAGTCTGATAAGTTGCTTTCTTATCCATGATGAAACACAACTTAGATTTTAGTTAATTATTGACAGAACTTTCTAACTATTTGAAAAAGAAAACACCTCTCAAAAATTCCTAGGTTTTAAAAATATCAATTGTGAAATCACAAACTCCTCAGAAATTTTTATATAAAAATCTTACATTTTTTGAGAGGTTTTTGCTATAGGGCATGTGCGCTCGCCAGAAAGACAGAGAGAAACAGAAAGACAGAAAGTGAAAAATCACCCTCCAGGGGGAATGGCCATGCCACAATCCCTTCTCCTCCATTTTCCTCTTGGGATCTTGGGCATGCATGTACACGCGCCCGGGGTGCGTTTAAGCCACCGGGTCTACGACGTGAACCATGGTCAACTACATGGGAGTCCAGTGACATAGCCATTACAATAAACTGCTGGTACAAAAAATCCTATATGTTAAAAACATATAGAGGAGAAAATTCATCATAGCTCCTGAGAACTAGTGATTTCAGGGAAAAAAGAGAAATGAAGGTTTCCTAGTAATAATTCAGCCT
Source organism: Tupaia belangeri chinensis (assembly GCF_000334495.1). NCBI lineage: Eukaryota > Metazoa > Chordata > Mammalia > Scandentia > Tupaiidae > Tupaia > Tupaia belangeri. The sequence continues at coordinate 2,027,748 of NW_006203577.1, forward strand.
CCAGCTCACAAACTTGAGTGGCAGGAGAGGCAAGAGGCAGGCCTTCAGAAGAAGATTCCTCATGGCTCCTGAGATTTGATAATGATTTCAGGAGAAAAAGGGAACTAGTGATTTCGCATGGCATGCGAGTGCGCTGCGCAGTTTTCTATTTTGTGTGTGTGTTTTCTTAAAATAATTTTCTTAGTTGTTTTTTATTTTTTTCATTCTTTTTTCCTGTTTCTTTGTTGTTGTTGTTTCTCTCTCTGTTTCCTTTTCTTTTTCTTTTCTCTCATCTTTCCACTCTTCAATCTCCATTTACTGTGTTTTTACATGGATCTAAGGGAACTGTAGCCAAACATTCAAATAATATTAGGGTTAACATATTTCTCAATATCTACTGAATCTGTTGCACAAAGGAATCACAACAGAACTGCAAAGAGTTTCCAGATCACCTCTTTCTACTCCTGAAAGTTCAGATTGAACTTCAAGAATTAGGAAGAAAACCGTCCACCAGATGACTAGAAATCACTGCAGGACCACAAGAAATATGGGAAAGCAAGAAAATACCTCTCCTCCAAGGGAAAAGAATAACTCGTCTTCATCCACAGACAGTTCAATGGAATTTATGAAAATGTCTGATAAAGAATTTAGAATATTCATAATGGTGAAGCTAACAGATGGAAGAGAAGAGAGACAATGAACTGAGGAAGAGGCGGGAGAAAGGAGCTGATGAGTTCCAGGAGGTGAGGAAATTCTTGCAAGATCTAAAAGAGGAATTACACACTTTATAAAAGAATCAAATGGATCTGTTAGAGATGAAGGCCATAATACAGGAAGTCAGAATCTCCCTTGAAAGTATTAAAAGCAGATTAGATCATATAGAAAATAGAATCTCAGATGTAGAAGAGAAAATTGCTGGCCTAGAAAAATCCACCATGAAGACTGAGAAAATGGCCCCGCAAAATGAGAATAATATTCAAGAAATACTAGATACCATCAAATGTCCAAACATCTAGATAATTGATACCCCAGAAGGCAAAGAGACTCATAAGGGCTTGGCAATCTACTCCATGAAATCCTGCAAGAGAACTTTCCAAACCTAGAAAGGCACTCAAGGATCTAGTCCCAAGAAATAGAAAGAACCCGAAATAGAATCAACCCAAGAAGATCATCTCTAAGACACATTATAGCCAGATTGACCAAAACCACAGACAAAGACAAGATATTAGGACTGGCAAGAGAAAAACACCAAGTTACCTACAAAGGATATCCCATCAGGATAACTTCAGACCTCTCATTGGAAACAATGTGAGCAAGGAAAGAATGGGAAAATATATTCAAAGTGTTAAGGGAAAAGCAATGTCAACCAAGAGTACTGTACTGGCAAGATTACCCTTCATGTGGAAAGAAAAGACAAGAACATTCTCAGATAAACAAAACCTGAAAAATTTACCAGCACCACACCAGATCTCCAAGAAGATCTCAAGGGAGTGCTATATCAGGAAAATTAAATGCAGATACATAGAAATAAGGGTTCAAAAACTAAGAAAATGGTAAACTTAATCATAGGGGCAAGTCTGGAGTTGAATATTATATCCCAGAATTTAATCAGGAAAATCAAACCACAACAGAAGATAAAGTACATGAGACTGAATTGGTGAAATAGAATTTTATGACTTTTGACTAAAACATTACTGATTTTCTCTAAGCTTTGTTGTTGGGTTTTAAAGATTTGTATCTTGTCTTGAGAGTCGATAGGTTCATGTACCTACCATTTGAACAGAATCCTAACCTGTTTCCTGGCTTTACGTTTTAAACAAATTCCTTAGGATTTCTTTGATTTAAGTTAAAACTGCTTTTCTTGAAATTAACAGCTGAACTTGCTATCGAAGATAGATTATTTAAGAAGTTGTGTGATCAATACAATGTGGGGGGAAAAGGAATGGAAGACAACTGTAGACACCAGAGGTAGTGTGAGAAGACGGTGGGAAAGGATAGAGGGTCAGAAATAAGGGTAAATATATATGTGTGTGTGTGTGTGTGTGTGTGTGTGTGTGTATAAAACTAGAAATGAAAAATGTTTGACGATAACTTGCATGATTACGCCACTATGCAGTATATTCTGGATGGGAAATCACATTTTGTATTCTGTGATGATGCTTAGGGAATGAATGTAAATTAAGTTAAAAAAAGTTTCAGAAAAAAACCCCACCTAAACTGTTTTTCTTGAAATTAAAAAAATGCATTAAAAATATCTATTTGATGACTGCAGTAAGCTATATAGCCCCAGCTAGGTGCTACTTTATAATATGTTCATTCTACTCACTGAGGTTTATGCCTAAAGTCAGATTGTGTTCATGGAAATGTATATATCAGCTGTGCTTGCTATTCAAAATATTTAGATTAATTAAGATCTTTAGTGAATCAATAAAATGTGTGTGGGGGGGAAAGACATAGAAAGCAACCATGGATATCAGAGACAGTGTGGGAAGAGGGTAAGAGATGGCAGAGGGTGAGAGATAGGGAATCAAGGATGGGGGAAAAAAAGCAAAATATACAGGAAGGAAGAAATAGAAAATTATTTGTTGACTATAACACATATGTTGATGTGCTTGATTGAGCCCATATACAGTGTATTCTGGATGGAAAATCTCATTTTGTATTCTGTAATGATGTACAGTGAATGAGTGTAGATAAATAAATTTAAATGAAAACAAAACAAAACAAAACAAAGTATAGAGGGGCTGACAGATGATATAGTAAGATAAGGGACTGGATGGGATCCCACATGGTCAACCACAATTGAGTACCAGCCCTGGTGGCTTGAAACTCATGCCAGGTCTGTGTATGTGTCTGCCCCAAATCTCGAGAGGAGAATGGTGGAGAAGTGATTGTAGTATGGCCATCTCCCATGGGGAATAATTTCTCACTTACCCTCTCTCCATCTCTGTCTGTATCTCTGGTGAATGGAAATGCCCTATATCAAAACAAACAAACAAAAATTTCCCAAAAACCTATGGATTCAGGGCCAGTAGTTTTGTGCAGGCTAAGGCACTAGATCCCACAAGGCTGACTGTGTATTTCAAATTCCGGACCTGACAGTGTGAAAATCACACCAGACATGTGTGCATGCATGCCCAAAATCCTGAGAGGAGACTGGAGGAGAAGGGATTGTGGCATGGCCATCCCCTCTGTGGATGATTTCTCACTTTCTCCTTCTTTTTGTCTGGCAATCATATATGCCCTATAAGAAACAAACAAACAAAAAATAACCTATAAATTAAGTATTTATCCAATATTTTATTCATAAGAATTCATGGAACAAAATATTTTATTATAAACAAGATATTAAGAAAATAAGTAAAGGGATCAGCAGGTGGTGTGGGAGTTAAAAGGCTGAACTCCCACATGGCTGACTGTGGTCTGAGTTCTGGACCTGGTAGCTTGTTTTCTCACTTTCCCCTCTCTCTTTCTCTTTCTCCCTCTCTCTCTGGTAAGCACATGTACCCCATAGCAAATTAAATAATAGTAATAAGGAAGCAGCAGGTAGCATCATGGTTAAGGCACTGGACTCCCATATGTCAATTGTGGTTTAAGTTCTGGACTCTGTGTCTTTGTCTGCTCACAATCCAGAGAGAAAAATGGACGAGAAGGAATTACGGTGTGGGCTTCCCTTCCTAAGGGTGATTTCTCACCCTATGACTCTCTGTATCTCTCTCTCTCTTAGCGATTGCATGCACCCTATAGCAAATCTCTCTCTCATAAAAAATAATAATAAAATTAAATCAATAAAAAAGAAAGTAAGTGTAATAAATATTAAATTCAAATAAATGGTGAAATAACAAAACAAATGCAGTAATAGGCCAAAAAAAAAAAGCAGAACTTTAAACAAATTCAAGGATATTATTTCCATAAATAAATAATAGTTCTTTTGAGAGATATTTTTGCTATAGGGCATGTGCACTCACCTGAGAGACAGAGAGAGAAATGGAGAAATCACTTCCAGGGGAAGATGGCCATGTTGCAATCCCTTCTCCATTCTTCTCCCAGGAAATTGGGCACACATGCACACGTGCCTGGCATGAGTTTAAGCCACCAGGTCTGGGACTTGAACCGCGTTCAACTACATGGGAATCCAACAATGTAACCATTATACTATCTGCTGGTCACCTCCCCCCTTTTTTACAAGATATTTTTGCTTAAGGCATGTGCACTTGCTAGACAGACAGCGACAGAGAAACAGAAAGTGAGAAACCAGTCCCCCAGGGAAGATAGCCATACCGTAATCCCTTCTTCTCTTGGGATTTTGGGCACACACACACACACACACACACACACACACACACACACCTGGTGTGAGTTTCACTGGACTACCATGTAGGCAACCGCGGTTGGCGTCCCGGACCCGGTAGCTTAAACTCATGCCGGGCACGCGTGTGTGTGTGCCCAAGATCCCGAGAGGAGAATGAAGGAGAAGGGATTGCGGCGTGGCCATCCCCCCTGGAGGGTGATTTCTCGCTTTCTGTCTGTCTGTCTCTCTCTGTCTGTCTGGCGAGTGCACGTGCCCTATAGCAAAAACCTCTTAAAAAAAATAAATAAAGCTATGGTAGATATAATGGGTTGAAAAATTCATGACATGACTTTATACCAATTAATTTTGAATTTTGACTAAAATGAATTACTAATAAAATATAAATTAATACAATTTAGTGAAGAATATATATATATATATATATATATATGTAAATGACATTGTAGGTCAATATTCTTGGGTATAGATGAAAAAATTATTTAAAAATTATGTCTGTTAAAAAAAAACAGGTCTGGGCCAGCAGGTGGCATGGTGGTTAAGGTGTTGGAATTCCCACATGGCTGGCCATGGTTTGAGTCCTGGACCTGGCAGCTTGCTTTCTCACTCTCCCTCTCTCTCTGTCTTTCTCTGGCAAAACTCATGTGAAAAATAATATTAACAATGATAATAATAAATAAATAATTCTTAAAAAAAAAAAAAACAGGTCCACATAGACGTTAATGTTAATTCTTGCATCTAAAAATTTGTTTTCAAGGAAAAGACAATAATTACACCATTTATACCACACTGCAGCATAGAACTAATTTCATGCTTATTTTCATAAAGTTATAATTTTTCTGATAATAAAATATGCTGCATAAAGAGAAGAATTTCAGGTAGAAACATTATAACAAAAATATAAAAAATACATATGCTTATAATTTTCTTTAAGAGTTTCTAAATAATGAAAACTTGAAAACAACCAAATGTTCTTCAGTCATTTAAGATAACATTTAAAATCATTGTGCATGAGATGGACCAAAAATAGGAAATTCAACTCATGTGTTTACATTGCCTTTAAACCTAAATCTTCTGAAATAATAGAAAGTACTTCTGAAAGAATAAATTCATAACATTCGTAAATAATAAGAAAGAATATTAACTGGATTAGAAGTTTATGAGTTCTGAAAGGTAGAAAACATAGAACATGTATGAATAGATGTGAATAGAGAAACAAGATGAAGGAAACACATATTTGGAAGCACACATAGAAGAAAGCTGTGGGTGTCACTGGGTCAGTGGCCCAAGCACAGAGTTCAGTGACTATCAGGAGTGGTAAACCTTATCACACGGCTGTGTGTCTCTGGGGCCTATTGAAATCTAGGGAGTAAAAATTACTCATTTTTTTTTCAATGCCAGAGGGCATGGGCACTCCCCAGAGAGAGGGGGAGAGAGAGAGGAACAAAGAAAGCACTCTCCAATGGGGTGTGGTCATGCCATAATCTCATTTTCCTTTTTCCATCTTGTCAAGATAAGATTTTGGTCAGGCACATACATGTTCTTGTAAGTTTTTCAAGCTGCTGTGGTGGGGATTCTGAACCATAGACTACCATGTGGGATCTGGCTTCCTTAACCACTAGGCCATGGAAACACCTTCCAAAAAATTTTTTTTAAATATGCCAAGAGGTGAAAATTTCAGGACAGCAAAAGTCTAGGAGCCATTTAAAGAGTTTTTGTATCACTCTTCTATTTTTTACTCAGAGAAATATACAACATTAGTTATTACAACGTTAGTTTCAATGCACTGATAGTGAGAGACTTTTTTTTTTTTTTGAGAAGTTTTGCTATAAGGCATGTGCACTCGCCAGAAAGACAGAGAGACAGAGACAGGGAGACAGAAAGTGAGAAATCGCCCTCCAGGAGGGATGGCCATGCTGCAATCCCTTCTCCTCCATTCTCCTCTTGGGATCTTGGGAACGCATGCACACGCGCCCGGCAAGTTTAAGCCACCGGGTCCAGGACTCACACTGCGCTCAGCTACATGGAGGGCCAGTGACATAGCCATTATGTCAACTTCTTGTCCCGAGAACCCCTTTTTTTAAAAAATGCTTGAGCATATACGAACTTGAAATTGGAAAATTAAAGGGATGTACAGGAAGATAGAATATTCTCACATTGTATAAGTAACAGTCACAGAATAACACTATTGATACTATTATCAATAATATATATATATTTTAGATTTCTGCCATAGTGTGTATATGCTGGAGAGAGACAGAAACAGAGAGAGTCAGTGAGGAGAAAAGTGAGAAATAACCCCCTGGGGGGAATGGAAACACTGCAGTCTCTTCTCCTCCATTCTGCTCTCAGGATTTGGGGCATGCACACACATGTGCCTGGCATGAGTTTCAAGTCACTGGGTCTGGGACTCGAACCACAGTCAGCCATGTGAGAGTCCAGCTCCTTAACCACCATGCCACCTGCTGGCCCCCAACAATACAATTTCTAAGAGCAGCTAACTCATATTTTTAAAAAATCTACTCTCTCCTTATTCTGTTCTATGTTTGAATAGTTTCCCCATTGTCGGATCACAGAATCATCACACACTATATTTTCTCCCTGTTCATCTTTACTCAGTCTTAGCTCTGCAGGTAACTATGGTTAATGCTCTTTTAATACAATGATATCTTCTAGGCATTTTGTATGTATGAGACTCATTCTGCAGTGAATTATTCAGGAAGGGTATATGAGAATACTGTTCTCTTATTCACCACAGATTGTTTATGTTCTTTTGCTTGAAAGTCAAATTTGCAGATAGGAAATCACATTTTCTTTTTCTTTTTGCATCTTTAATATGGTATATCAGTTTTTCTTTTTGACAAAAATTGATATTGTTGAAACTCTTAGTATAGTCTAGTTTTATTACCATTGTGATCTGCAATTATTTTCTTTTTCTAAAGCTATCATATTAAAGTATGGTTTCATGTTGGTTGTTCTGGGTTAATACTCTCTGATAGGTAGTTCGCTCTTTATTTTACTTGATTTTAGTTTAGTTTGCTATAGTGCATGTGTGCTTGCCGATGAGAGACTGAGAGAGAGGGAAAGCGAACACCCCACTCAGAGGGCTAGCTATGCAGCAATTTCTTCTCCTCCATTTTCCTTTGGGAATTCTGGGCACACATGCACAGGTGCCCAGCTTTTATTTATTTATTTATTTTTAATATGGAATGCTTCACAAATTCGTGTGTCATCCTTCATCCTTGCTCAGGGGCCATGCTAATTTTCTCTGTATCATTCCAATTTTAGTATATGTGCTGCCAAAGTGAGCACTTAGCTTTTTAAAAAACCACTGGGTCCAGTACTCAAACTGTGCAGTCAGCCATGGGGGATCCAGCCACCCTAATCTCCACACCTCTACTGGCCTTTGGAGAGGGAGAAAGCACCCTTGTAAAAGGGGCATGGTCATGCTACAATACATTTTTTCATCGTACTGGAATTTTAGGCATGTGTGCATACATGCCTGATGTGCTTTTTCAAGCCACTGGGCCAGGGTTGAAACCATGGTTGGCCGTGTGGGATCCAGCTCTCTTAACCACTAGGCTATGGAGCTAGTCCTCCCTCCTTTTTAAAAGTAGGTTTTATTGGTATAATTGCTTTAAATTTATAGAAAAATTGTGACCATAATAAAATTCCTCACTTTGCCTCCAGTTTTTCCTATTATTATTCTACATTGTTGTGATATATTTATAATTAATGAATCTGTTGATACTTTCTTATTAAAGTTCACGCTTTATTTTATTTTATTTTTTTATTTTTAAAGAGAGATTTTTGTTATAGGGCACATGTGCCCACTAGAAAGACAGAGAAACAGAAAGCGTGAAATCACTCCCTGATGGGCGGCCACGCTGCAATCCCCTCTCCTTCATTCTGCCCCCAATATTTTGGGCACATATGCACATGCACCTGACATGAGTCTCAAGCCGCCAAGTCTGGAATTCCAACTGTGGTTGACCACGTGGGAGTCCAGCAAGGCAACCATTATGCCATCTGCTGGTCCCGATATTTTCTTGGTTTTTTTTTTTTTTTTTTTTTGAGAAGATTTTGCTATAGAGTGCGTGTGCTCGCCAGACAGACAGAGAGAGACAGAGAGAGAGAAAGCCAGAAATCACCCCCCCCAGGGGGGATGGCCATGCCACAATCGCTTCTCCTCCATTCTCCTCTTGGGATCTTGGGCACGCACGCACATGTGCCTGGTGTGAGTTTAAGCCACCAGGTCCGGGACTCGAACCATGGTTGACTACATGGGTGTCCAGCGACATAGCCATTACGCTAACTGCTGGTCCCGTAGGTCCCTTAACCTCCACTCCATTGGCTGGCACATTTTCTTTCATTTCTTTCACTAGAATTTGTAGTATTAAACTGCCTTTCCATTTTAAAGTTTGTGCTTGTGGTCTTTCCTGAGAAACATTGTATGAAGTAAAACCATTTTGTCCATCCAGTTCTCTTAACACTAGAGACTGAATTATACTCTCTAGGTTTTGGTCTTTATTTTGACTATAGTGTTACTTTCCTAATGTCATATCCTTTTCCCAAGACCTGGTAAGTCCAATGCCAAGCTTCAGTGAGGCAGAGTAATTCCAACCACAGTAGTCTCATACCAAAGTCACAGAGGACCACACTTGAGGGTTTTGAAAAACTTCCTCACTAAGGCTGAAGAGGTTCTCACACTAAAGCCATAGTGACCTTTTAGTAAGGCCATAGCAGTCTCTCACTGAAGCAGCGGAGATCTCTTACCAAGTCCCAAATGTCTCCTTTAGTTTCCTGGATCTTGTGTGCTTCTTGGCTTAGTACCTCAGGAAATTTTGCATGATTTCCACACAGATTTTTCAGATTTCAACAGATGGAAGTTGGAAGGTTTACCTAGGAATATGCTGTCATTTGAATGCAGTGAAATCCACTGATGCTCTCATGCTGCTCTTTATGCCTTAACTATGAGACTAAGCAGCGATTACTAGTCTGCTTATACTAGTCATCTACTGTATGATGATGGGAAGGTAAGGAGTCCAATAGGATTTTTAGCTGAATAATTTTTAATTAGTCAGATGAAAAATATTTGACTTGAGATTTAAAAAAATAAAAAACAAAACAAAACAAAACAAAAAACTACTCACCCTGGGCTCTGGAAGTTTTCTGTGGATTGATTCATATCAAGTAAAACATCAATTATTTTAGTAAATTAAAAAAAAAAGTCTTGCCAGTGGGCATGAGCTTTAGCTAGAGAGGGGGAGACTTAAGAGAGAGAGGGAAAGTGAGAAAGCATCATATCCCATGAGACGTAGTTATGCCACAATTCCCTTCTCTATGTCTCCCTCCTTTTGGGATTTTGTGCATATGTGCCCAGTGTGTTTCTCAAGCTGTTTGGTTCAGAACCTGACCCTTATGGTCGGCCATGTTGAATCTAGCTGCCTTAGCTACCAGGCCACAGGCTGGCCCTAAATAAAAATTTTATAGTTTATATCAAAATGTACCTTATGTTAAACTGGTCTTTTGATTTGGGGTTAAGGGAAATTCAGAGACAATTTATTATAGCACCCTTGGAATTTTCAGGGTAGGGCAAGATAGAATATTACACATATAGTCTTAAAAACCATTGTTGTTGAAATTGAATCCAATTTTCCAAAATATGATCATTTATGCCAGGGATTTATCTTCTGTAACTGACTCTAATTGAGATAAAAACTGCATTTGGATAGTATATCTCCTATTTTTATTTTAATATTGTGTAGTGACAGAAATAAATACCACGATAGCAAAATCTTTAACACATTAAATTCACAGAGTACAAAATTGGAATAGTGAGAATTCTGTTGTTCTCAGGGGTTTATTTTGTTGGAGTTACACTAGTTGACCTTGTATAATCTTTTTTTAGAAAAAAATCACAATTGTAGTCATGTAGACTCGAGAATCAAGAAGAATTGTAGCAATCATTTAGTCAGTCTTTTTTAAACAACTTTTTAAAAAAATGTAATAGTGGACTTACAGAAAATTTGTAAGCAAAAATTGTAGAAATAACTTTATTTTTAGGTTATATGAGACTGGGGGACATAGAGAGGGAAAGAAAAAGATATAAAGTCCCAGATTTTTTTTCTTTTTTGCTATAAGGTGCATGCACTTGCTAGAGAGAGAGAATGAGAGAGAGAGAGAGAGAGAGAGAGAGAGTAAGTGTTCAGTCTCTAGTGGGATGGCCACGTGGCAAATCCCTTCTCCATTCCTTGTTTGTTTTCTGGGCATACATGAGTACACTCTGGTGTGTTTTTCAAGCAGGTGGTTCCAGGACTCAAATTACGCAGTCAACCATGTGGTATCCAGCTACCTTAACCATCATACCACCAGGCTGGCCCTCATAGGCTCCTTTTATTTCTATTTACGAATTGTCCTCTAGCCTCCTCAAGGGCTTGGGATAAATATTTGCCGAGGTTTCTTTTAGGAAACAAAAGCAAGAGACTTTGGAAAATATCTTAAAATTAATTCTGAAAAACCAACATATTGGGACCAGCAGTTAGCGTAATGGCTATGTCGCTGGACTCCCATGTAGTCGACCGTGGTTTGAGTCCCGGACCAGGTTGCTTAAACTCATGCCAGGCGCGAGTGCGTGCGTGCCCAAGATCCCGAGAGGAGAATGGAGGAGAAGGGATTGTGGCGTGGCCACCCCCCCCCGGGGGGTGATTTCTCGCTTTCTGTCTCTCTGTCTCTCTCGCGAGCGCACGGGCCCTATAGCAAAAACCTCTTAAAAAAAAAAAACCAACATATTAAAATAGAAATTTTGTCTCCAATTTATACACAAAGTTATGTTGTGTTTTCTTATTGGGTTGCATAATGTGATGATTAAGAAATGTCATTTTTGAGGCTGGCAGGTAGAGAGTTGGTTAATTTGCTAGATTCCCATGTGGCTGACCATGGTTCAAGTCCTGGACCTCCCAGCTTGCTTTCTCATTTTCCCTTTCTCTTTTTTCTAATCAAACAAACAAACAAAAAATAATAAATGGAATTAAATTACTTTTTTTAAAAAAAAAATGTCAATTTTATTGGACCAGTTGTATCGGACTTACTGGGGTATCTTTTTAACCTTTTAATTGTCCAATGGCACATGCTCTTGCCAGAGAGAGACAGAGACAAGGAGAGAGAGGGAGAGAGAGGGAGAAAGTACCTTCCCAATGGGTTATGGTCACACAACAATCTCTTCTCCACTTCTCTGTCCTGTTGGGATTTGGGTCACTCATGCACATGTACCCAACATGTTCGTCAAGCTGCTGGGCTGGAACTTGAACCAAGGTCAGCCCAGTGGGATCTGGTTGCCTTAACCATTAAGCCATGGGGCCAGCTCCATTGAAGTGTCTTAAGTAAAATAAAATTCTCAAGTCCTGTCTCTAGTGATTCTGATTTATTAGATCATAGCTTAAACTCGTTAATTTTTTTTTTTTTTGAGAGGTTTTTGCTATAGGGCGCATGCGCTGGCCAGAAAGACAGAGAGAGACAGAAAGTGAGAAATCACATCCCGGGGAGGATGGCCATACTGCAATCCCTTCTCCTCTCTTTTCCTCTTGGTATCTTGGGCATGCACACACACGTGCCAGACGTGAGTTTAAGCCACTGGGTTCAGGACTTGAACCGCGGTTGACTACATAGGAGTCCAGTGACATAGCCATTACACTAACTGCTGGTCCCTCTAATATGTATTTTTAACGAGTTCTCAGTGATTGAGCAGTGACCATGTTTGGGTGCTTAGGAATCACTGCTCTTGCATGTGCCTGAAAAGGAAACTGTTTAGCCAATGTTAAATGAAATTGGTCATTCTGCCAAATTACATCCCAAAGAAAAGAATTTGTGTAATTCTAAATTTGATACAAAGCTAGTTTCTATATTTTTGCAGTGTAGAAAGATCCCTCTTAGGAAGACATATCTACCACCACACTCAGAGTGCTTTTCACACTCAGACACACTCTACAAACAGTCCTAGACTCTACTGATGTAGGCCTTTAATTGACAGCTTCTGCTGATGAGATCAGTAGGAAACAAAGTCACTGAAAGTTATGTCTTACCTATTGCCTTCCAACCTAGGATTTCTCATCCATGAGAAGAAAGGCACAGTACAATTACAGTTGCGGTAGTTTAGGTCTTTTTCCTTCTCTCTCACAATTATAGAAGTCAGACAAAATACGGCATTTAAATTGACTGACTAAAGTAGCAGAAATTACAGGAAGAAGTAGTATGGTACAATAAGAGCATAGATTCTGAAAACAGGCTGACTGAGTTTGAACCCTGACTCTTATGTTTACTAGTTGTATAAATCTGGGCGAGTTATTTAATCTTCTTTTCTGTACCTCAGGTTTTTTTTTTAACTGCGTTATTAAACTTTATTTTTTTATATATTTATTTAAATTTGACCAGAGGGACAGAGCAAGAGAGAAAGAGAAGGAAAGTAAGAAAGTAAGTCACCGTGTCTGGGATTTGAACCACAGTCGGCCATGTGGAAGTCCAGTACCCCCAACCACAAAGCCACCTCTTGGCCCCTGTAGCTCAGTTTTGACATTTATAAAAATGGTGAGAGTGACAGAAAAATTCAGAGAAAATGCTTGTTATAAATGTCAGTGCATGGGTTTCAATTCTTGTTTTGCACCAAAATAAACTTGTATTTTAACTCCATTTTTCCCAAGCTTTTTGAAGTCCCCTCATGCCTACCTCATAGGTTTGGAGGCAAATTGAAATGAGTTAGCATAAGTAAAGCTCTTAGCCTGTAACATACAAAATACTTTACAAGTATAAAAAATTTATTGAACATTGGGAGCAGCAGGTGGCATGGTAGTTGGGGTACTGGACTTCCACATGGATGACCCCAGTTTGATTCCTGAACCTGGCAGCTTGCTTTCTCACTTTCCCTCTCTGTCTCTTTCTGGTCAAACAAAATAATACTACTAATAATAGTAAATTAAATTAAATAAATAATTCTTTTAAAAAATTACTACACATAATGTGACAGAAACATCAAGAATGACGAAGAGGGCTTCAGAATATTCCTACATCTTTTCTTTTTAGAATGAGATTCCTAAGAAGAGTAGCCTTTGAACAACCACTTCTTTCATGGTGTCCTTAGTAAATGACTATTAGGTAAATTAACAGCCCTCAATGTTCTCCACGTTCTAATTTCCAGAACCTGTGTATATGTTACCTTACGTGGGAAAAGGGAGTTTGCAGATATAATTAAGGGTATTAGAATTTTATTTTACTTTTTAAATAGTTTTATTTAAAAAAATGTCAAAACAATGATTTATTTCATTTCATTTATTATTATTATCATTTAAATTTTTTCTGCAGGGAACATGTGCTCATAAAAGAGAGAAAGAGAGAGAGAAATAGAGAGAGAGAAAGAGAGAGAACCATAGTCAGCTAATTGTGGTTTTTGATACACATATAATTAATGTATATCTTTGTGGGCTGATCATTTTTTTTGGGGGGGGGATAAGCTACTTGAGTTCCCTGTGTATTCTGCTTATCAGTTCCTTATCTGAAGCATAGTTTACAACAATATTCTCCCATTCTGAGGATTGTTAAGTCACTATAATTACTGTGTCTTTTGCCATGCAGAAACTTCTTAATCTGATGTAATCTTACTTGTCTATTTTAAGAATTATTGGGACCAGCAGTTAGCGTAATGGCTATGTTGCTGGACTCCCACATAGTTGACTGTGGTTCGAGTCCTGGACCCGGTGGCTTAAACTCACGTCGGGCGCGTGTGCGTGCGTGCCCAAGATCCCGAGAGGAGAATGGAGGAGAAGGGATTGCGGCATGGCCATCCCCTCTGGGGGGTGATTTCTCACTTTCTATCTCTCTGTCTCTGTCTGTCTGGCGAGCGCATGCACCCTATAGCAAAAACCTCTCAAAAAAAAAAAAAGAAAAAAAAGAATTACTGACTGTGCTTTGGGGGTTTTATTTAAGAAGTCTTTGCCAACCTCCAAAGTCTCCCAGAGTTTCCCCAATGTTTTCCACCAGTAGTTTTATAATTTGGGGTCTTAAGCTTAGCTCTTTGATCCACTTTGAGTTGATTTTTGTCAATGGTGAGAGGTATTAGTTCAGATTAATCTTTCTGCAGGTGGATACCCAGTTTTCCCAGCACCATTTGCTAAAGAGATTTTCCTTTTCCCACTGAATTGACTGGTACCCTTTGCTAAAATTCAATTGGCTGTAACAATGGTCTTTGTGAGGAGGGCTGCCATTATTTCTGGAACCTGAGAAGAAGCCTCCCGGTTGCCAGGCAGCATGCCCTTTACTGCCTACAAAAAAATAACATTTTAAAAAATAACTTTTAAATTTTTTTCCATAAGAGAGACCAAAAGATACCCCAGTAGGGTCTTCATGCCAGGATCCACCTCCAGCCTGAGCTAACCTGGATCATGGGCACACACATTCCTATCTTGTACAAAGGAAGATTGGAAACATGAACTCAGGACCCTCCCATATGGATTCAGCATTGGAGGACACTGCTTTGCAGTTTCACCATAGTCTGGTTTGTAAATTACATTTTCAATGCAATAAATTATCCTCATAATCAATAAAACATACAGATTTTTTATTAGTGTAAGCAATTGTTAATGTTCAACATGTTTGTAATTTATGTTTTCATTGTGACTTTATGAATACATTTGCTAAAGGGTGAGAAAAACTATATCAGGAGTTATTTGTCAGTTATAATTTAAAATTTTAAATATGATTCTGACATCTTAATAGATACGATAGATTATTATGTCACTTAGCCTTATAGTCTCAAACTTGGAGAATTGGTTTCCTTAAAATTCATTCTGACACTTAAAAAGCATCTTACCAGTAGGTGGCACTCCTGACTCACATTCTTACAATCTGCATAGAAATAAGAAGCAATTGTCTATTGATAGATGGTCTCTGGGGTCCCCAAAGAGTATAACAGCAGTTGCTCCCTCTGCAGACTCAGCCAAAATAATTTGCTGTAACCTCCTTCCTAGTTTTGTAGGCTGTAATCTGGTTCCTGATTCCAGCTCTCTAGACCTTGGGTTTGGAGATTCACCAACATTAAGACTGTGGGGAAGAGAACCCTCTCCTGTAAGTGCTAGGAATACAGGGGTGAACAATATCAACAAAACCCCTGCTCTTCAGGAGTTTGTATTTTAAGGTTAACGAAAACAAACCAAAACAAAAACCAATCTAATGAATGTTTGACACTAATAAGTACTAAAGAAACAAGAACAAGCCATGGAATGAGATGTAAATGACAAGACTGCCTGGCTAAGGAAGGCTCACTGAGTTGGGGATTTTTATGTAGAGACATGTGGCTGTTAGGGGTGAACCATGTGGATTTCAGACAGAGTACACATCTTTCAAAGGCTCTGGGCTGGGTTGAAGCGGTGTGGGATATTTGAAGAACAGCTTGGAGGGTATAGAACCACAGAGGTGGGGTGCGTGGGAGACTCATTGGCCATGAGATCAGATTGGGATTTGGGGCTGCAGGCAGTAGGCAAGTCATGTCAGACCTTATGAGGAATAAAGACTTAATTTTACTCTGAGTCAAGTAGGAAGCAACTGGAGGGTTCTGAGCAAAGTGCTGACAAAATCTGGTCTGCGTGTTGATGGGCTCACAGTAGGGGTTAGAGCAAAAGCAGGGAGGCCAATTAGGAGGCCACTACCGTAGCCTGAGAGAGAGATGATGGTGACTTGGACTTCCACGGTTCTGGCCTGGGTGTAGTGAACAGTGGTCAAATCTGGATACAGATTTAAAAAGAATTTAAATTGACACATAATTATACATATTTATGGGGTAAAACATGGTATTTCCATACATGCATACATTGTGTAATGATTAAATCGGGAATTTTAGCACATCCATCACCTTAAACATGTAATTATTTCGGAGTGAGAATATTCCTAAAACCTCTTTCCTAGCTATTTTGGAATATAAATTACATTATTGCTAACTTTGTCTCATACTAGCAATTATAATCCACATATGATTTGTTTTTGCTTGGTAAACCACTAGCAAATAACATGGCTACTTATTTGATGGTCAGCACAAACCTGTAAGGCAGAAGTTAAGGTTTCATAAAAGACAGTTTTCTAAGAACTTTGTGAAACAGTTACGTTCTTGACCCTTTCCCTAATTCCATTTTGGATGCCATACAAGTGAGGGAAGAGTATTTGGATTTTAAGAACTTAAGTTAAAACTGAGAAGCCTTTAACAAGACAGAAGGAGATTGTGATATGGTGTGAGAAACAACAGCTGCTTGAGTCTGAGGTAGAACAGGAAACTTTATTGAAAAAGATATTTGATTTGTACTGTCTTCTATCTACTGTACTGCTAGATAAATTTCTGGCTCATTCACCCTTAGACAAAGAGCAGGACAAGCTCAGAGCTGTACGGTCTATGGTGTAACATCTGAGCTCACAGCCTATCTTGCTGAAGGCAAGAGAAGAGAACAGTGATTGGCATGCCTGAGCCATGCCGTCTTTTTTACACCTTAAAAGCTAGAGAGTTATGAGTGAGTAAGGATCATGGAAAGGAGCTATATGAGTGTGGAGGTGTAACAGTTCCCTGAGGTGAGTGAGTGGGCATTTGGTGAGCAGTCAGCAGACAGGGTGTTCCTACCTAGTGACACAAGTGTCTTCCTCTGGAAAACATACCTTTCATCTATTTATTTACTTTTTAGAGGGATTTTTGGCACAGAGAAAGAGAGAAAGTGAGAAATCACCCTCCGGGGGGATGGCCACACCACAATCCCTTTACCTTCATTCTCCTCTTGGGATTTTTCGCAGACATGCACATGTGCCCAGTGTGTTTGTAAATGCCAGGTCCAGCACTCAAACCATAGTTGGCCATGTGGGAGTCCAGTACCTTAACCACTATGCCACCTGCTGGCCACCTGTCCATCTTCTTAAAATCAGCAGGAAATAACAAACCTTGGGTCTAAGCTTTGGTACTCCTTAGTACATAGCGCCAGACCAAAACACAAACAAAACAAAACAAAACAAAAGACAAAAATAAAAATAACAAAAAAAAACCCTGGAGCCTCAGGGACACATGAGGCCTGAGGAAAAAAAATCAGATAGTTGAAACTATGACTCTTGCACTCCCTTGGTCTACTATAACTACTTCTATAGGTATTTTGATGGTATCCTTTAGTCAATATTGGCTCATAACTCCATCTTTTTTTTTTTTTTTTTTTTTTTTTTCATTTTTAGTTTATTTATTTGTTCTGAGAGAGAGAGAGAGGGAGAGAGAGAGAAGGAGACAGCATCCTCAATAAGGTCTTCATATCACAAGCCAATCCTAGCCTCTGCAAGCCCCAGATTATAGGTATCTGTGTGTGTGTGTGTGTGTGTGTGTGTGTGTGTGTGTGTGCTCAACATCTAAAGGAAGATCCTGGGATGGGAACTCAGGACCTTCCCAAGTGGGTCGGCCTCAAAGAGCGTTGAGTTACCACTGCTGCAGTCTGGCCCATGCATTTGTACTTTGACTTCTGAATCCTTTCCCAGTCTCTATTGTTTGAACAGTGGTTTTACAACCAAGCATACAGTTTCTTTTTGTACTAAATGAGTTTCTTTTACCTAGGGCTGCTGTAGTTCTAGAACTGACTCAAAGTGTCAAGAAAATGTTTATTCTCACTATTATTTTGGGCCTTAGTTACCAACATTTATCTTACTCCTAAAACTCTTTCAAATTTGGATCAGCAAGTGGTGTGGTGGTTAAGGGGCTGGACCATGGTTCGAGTCCCAGATCCAGTGGCTTGAAAATCATGTTGGGCACATGTACATGAATGCCTAAAAATTCTGGGAGGAGAATGGAGTAGAAGGGATTGCAGCATGGCCATCCTCCCGGAGGGTGATTTCTCACTTTCCCTTTGTCTCTCTCCTATGAGTACATACATCCTATGGCAAACACATTTTAAAATGATAAAACTTCCAATTTATTTGTCTTTCTAGCTGATAAAATAGAAGCAAATAATTTATCTTTTTCTCTTTTCTAAGAATTATTTTATTTATTTAATTTATTTTTATTCATTTATTTTAATTTGACCAGAGAGGCACAGAGTGAGGGAGAGAGACAGAGAGAGAAAGAGGGAAAGTGAGAAAGCAGCCCACCAAGTGCAGAACTTGAACTGTGGTCGATCATGTGGGAGTCCAGCATCCCTAACCACCATGCCACCTGCCAGCCCTGATTTATCTTCTCTTATTCCACATAGAATTGATAAGTTAATGGGACCAGCAGGTGGCATTGTGGAAGTAAGTAGCAAGGAATCTTGTACAGTCATGATTGACTAAATTCTATGATTAGGATAACCTCATAATCACCTGGAGTCACTATGTTCAAGTGTGGAGACAGTAAATCTGGAAGGGAAAGAAGGAAAGTATTTGGGCAGTACGGATGCTCATGAAACAAAGTCCAATGAGTTTAGGTAGCATCTAGAGCAATATCAAGTAACTTTGGGCTAGTGTCTTAGCCTAGTGGTTTAAGGGAGCAAGATACCACATGGCCAACAACAGTTCTAATCCTAGCTGTATTGGCTTGAAAAGCATGCTGGACATGTGTGTGCATGCATGCCCGATATCCTGACAGGATGAAGAAATGGAGAAGGGAGTGTAATGGGACCATGTCCTATTAGAGGGGGCTGCTTTCTTCTCCCTTTTTTTCTCTCTCTATCCTCTTTTTCTCTCTGGAGACTGTACACATCCTCTGGCAATTAAAAATTAGCTTTATTGAAGTATAAATGAAATACAGTAATCTTCATATATTTAATATGCACAATGTGACAAGTTTTGATATATGTATACCTCTGTGAAATCACCATTAGTATCACACTTTTGATGCTTGTGTAATTTTTTTATTAATTAATTTATTTTACATACTTTCACTGAACATCACCACAGCTTACAAAATGTGATTTTCCACCAGAATACACTGTAAAGTGGCTTAATCATACATGTTATCATCAACAAATTATTTTCCATTTCTTATTTCTTGTATATATGTATTTTTTTCCCCTATTTTTCACCCTCTGTCATTTCCCATCCCTCCTACCCTGTCTATGGCATTTGCAGTTGCTTTCTATTCCTCTATTCTTTCCCACCTTGTATTGATTCACAAAATATCTTAATTAATCTAAGCACTTTCGATAGTAAGTTCGGCTGATATATACATATTTGTGAACACAAGTTGACTTTAGGCATGAAACTCTGTGGGTAGATTGAATATGCTATAAAATAGCACATAGCTGAAGCTATATAGCTTAGTGTGGTCACTAAATAGGTGTTTTTTAAA
Source organism: Tupaia belangeri chinensis (assembly GCF_000334495.1). Lineage (NCBI taxonomy): Eukaryota > Metazoa > Chordata > Mammalia > Scandentia > Tupaiidae > Tupaia > Tupaia belangeri. The sequence goes on from NW_006203577.1 coordinate 2,047,355, forward strand.
CACATTTTTTTAATTTCAAGGAAGGCAGAGGCAGTTTTAGCTTTAATAAATCAACATCAAAAAATGTTGAGAGAATTTTGCTTAATACTTAAAGCCAGGAAATAGGTTAGGATTCTGTTTGAATAGTAGGTTCATGGACCTGTCCACAACTCAAGAGAAGACAAAACTCCTTAACACTGGAAAACAAAGCATAGACAATCAGTAATATTTTAGTCAAAAGTCATACAGTTCTTCACCAGTTCAAACTTATATACTTTATTTTCTGTTGTGGTCTGATCTTTCTGTTTAAATTCTGGAAGATAACATTCAACTCTGAACTTGTCCCTACCATTAAGCTGGCCATTTTCTTAGTTGTTTTAGAACTCTTATTTCTGTGTGTTTGACTTTAGTTTTCCTGGGATACCATTCCCTTCAGCACTTCTTGGAGAGCTGGTCTTGTGTTGGTAAATTCTTTTAGGTTTTGTTTATCTGAGAATGTTCTTGTCTTCTCTTCTCATATGAAGGATAATCTTGCCGGATATTGTATTCTTGGCTGAAATAGTTTTTCACTCAACACTTTGAATACATTTTCCCATTCTTTCCTTGCTTGCATTGTTTCCGATGATAAGTCCACTGTTAGCCTGATGGGATATCCTTTGTACGTAACTTGATGTTTCTCTCTTCCCAGTCTGAGTATCTTGTCTTTGTGGTTTTGGTCATTCTGGCTATAATGTGTCTTGGAGAAGATCTTTGTGGGCTGATTCCATTTGGAGTTATTTGTATTTCTTGGGTTTGGATCTTTGAATGCCTTTCTAGGTATGGGGAGGTTTTTTTTTTTTTTTTTTTTTTTTTTAAGTTACAGGATTTCATGGAATAGATTGTCCATGATTTTTCAGCAGAACATCTTCATTGCTATTATCCTTGAAATCACTAGATCTCAGCTCTCATGGAGGACTCTGATGCTTGTGCAAATTTATTAATATGTTATTTAAGAGATAGAATAATATATTTATAAGTACAACTAGCCCATGTCTTCAAAGGTTTAGTATGAGTAATAAGTGGGATAGATCAAATCTATGATTTAGAGATAAAAGATATACTCTAATGATTTAACTTAGTATGAGTTCTGAATACCTAGTTTCAAATCGCTTTCAGGTTCCTAATTGTATGAAATTTAGAAAATACTTACTGTCTTTAAGCCTCAATTCATTAATCCATAAAGCAGTAACAATATAATACCTGACTAATGGGGTTGTGAAGATTAAGTATGATACTTGTAAGGTATACTAAGAAAATAAAGTAATTAAAATTGACGTTGATTGGGGTCAGCAGATGGCATAGTGGTTATGTTGCTGGATTCCCACATGGCTGACTGCAGTTGGAGTCCTGGACTGTGTGGCTTGAAACTCATGCTGGGCATGTGTGCATGTGTGTCCAAGATCACAGGAGGGGAATGGAGAAGAAATTGTGGAGTGGCCATCCTCCTGGGAGGAAGGTGAGTTTTCATTTTCTGTCACTCTGGCAAATAAATCTCCAAGACACATGATAGCCAGAATGACCAAAACCACAGACAAAGACTCTCTATAGCAAAAAATCTCTAAACAATAATTGATATTGCTATTGTTACTGCTATTATTATTGACTTAGCAAGCTATCATCTTGTCCATTTTAATGATTTTTTTACTTTTATTTTAGTTTCTCTCTCTCTCTTTCTTTTTTTGTTGTACCAAAAGAATTATTGTATGCTTGGTTTCTGTTATTTTAATGTTTTGCAATGTTTAGTTTTCGCTTTCCTGCTTCCAGATTGATTTAAATTGTTATCATCTTGTTCATCACTTTGAAATTATTCTTGCCTTATTTCTCATGCTCTTTAACACAGTACATGAGAGGCAGTATGTTTCTGTTATGAAGAATATGAAGACAGTATTTTTACAAATTTTTTCTTGAAATAGACATCTCTCTTTAGTGATGGATCCTTAGTGTACAGGTACTCATCTTTTGAGCTATGAACTGCTGATACATTGCCTGACCTTAGGAAAGGATTTTTGTTCATCAGTGCATTTCTCTGCATAGGTATAGAGTTGTGCTGTCTTAGATTTGAATTCACATGTATATGTTAGAGATTAGTATGGCACCTTGCATGTCAATGCTTCTGCAGTCACCTTGGTTTATCCAATGAAGGATAAGATCGTGAGGGTATTACTTGTTCAGCATTCAAACATATTGTGGGGGAAAGCAGTGAGAATGGTAATCATGAATCTAGCTTCTTATTGCATAAAAGCCTCCTAAGTACTTACAAAAACTCATCCTCTAACAAACAAGCTCTTTTATCTTTGCTAAATTATCTGCTTAATTCAGAAATTGATATCAGAAGCAAAGTCCTAAATGTCCACAAAATGCTAGTGAAACCCTACTGTAGCTGAAACACAGATATGAAGGGAAGCATGTGATACCCTCTCTGATATATCTCATAGCTTGTCTACAGCACCAGAGACTCACTGCCATCATCAATATTTTATGACCCATTTGTATTTGGATTCTGATTATTTATTTGCGAATACAATTTATTTCTATTCTCAATCTTGTTTTATTGACTTGGCTGGTAAAAATTATTTCCTTTCTCATCATGTGGTTGATTGTTATGTTTATTTCCAAAGCTAATATGATATCACTCATTTTTATTTTATTATTATGGCAATTTAAAGATATTAAGATATTCTTAAAGGATTTCATAGATTTCCACTCATATACATACATATACACACACTCTTTAGTTCGGTTATGTGTAAAATGGAGGGAATGCAACTACCTATCATTAGGACTATGGTGAGGATTAAATGAGATAAAACATGGAGAGGGATTACTCAGTGAGATGAAACAGTGAACTCATAGCGAGAGTTCAGTAAATGCCAGCTCTTACTTTGAGGGGCATAGTGTATCTGAAGTTAGCTCAGCTCATGCAATAACCTTCCAGCAATAGCCCTAATGACCGCCCTAAGCAATACTATTGCGTTTATGTAAAATGAAAGATGCAAACTAAATTTTAATAACATGGCAGGTGTAAGGTAAAGAAGACATCACAGTATTAAGACTTATAGGGATTAAAGCTCTCTATCTCAAGTACAAACAATAACCTCCAATGCTTGTAGAAAATTTAAAACAGCAATGTAATGGACAAAAATCAGTCTACTTATTATTGTTACAATGTACTTGTAAGTAAGAAATAGACTACTCCACTTATTGTGAGCAAACAGCCAGCTTCCGTTCTCTTCTCACTTTATATGTCAAACATAAAGAGCATAGCAGATATTTTTTGCTTATTCAAACTCGTGCCTATAGCTATTAATGTATATGAGATTTTAAAATTTGTGTTTTCTAGTACATTAATTGTGTAAAGTAATATTTTTTCTCACATACTCAGGGATTCCTTTAATATATTGGAAAACATTTAAAAAATGGTAAGTAAGTAACTCATTAATTATTGTTCTTTATTTTTTACTGCCAGAAGGAATTCATGAGAGAGGGGAGAAAGAGAGAGGAAAAAGATAGAAAAAGAGAGAGATAAAGCACTTTCCAAGGGGCATGGTCACATTGCAATAATTTTTTCTCTATTTCTCCATTTCATCACACAAATAAATGCGATTTTCAAGTTACAGAGTTAGGATGTGAACTGCTATCAGCCATGTGGAATCTGACTCCCTACACACAGTTCTTAACCACTGCACTACAGAACTGACCTGATAAATATTTATTTTACTAATTAATATTGAAGTACTATATTTAGGTCAGACAGAATAGGATTCTCTTGCTGAGATGGCTACTGAATTTGAACTGTGAAATATTGCTTTCATGGACTAAAAATGAAGATCTTCTGCTGAGACTTCTCCCTTCAGATTCATTTCTAGTGGGTAGATGTACAAGAAGTACCTCTACATCCTTTTCTCTTTCTGTTTCTCTCTGTCTCTTTGTGTCTTTTTAAAAATTATTTATTTATTTATTTATTTATTTATTTATTTATTTATTTATTTATCTATCTATCTATCTATCTCAATTTGACCAGGGAGGAGAGAGAGAAAGAATGGGGGCAATGAGAAAGCAAGCTGCCAGGTCCTAGACCAGAACCACAGTCTGTCATGTGGGAGTCCAGTGCCCTTAAATACCATGCCACCTGCTGGTTCCTCCCTGTGTCTTTTAATTTTTTTTTTTTAAAGGTAAAATATTTTCTGGCCTCTCCAGTCCTTCCTTTATCATGATAATTTGTACCTTTCCCCCTCCCATTTAGGAAAGGCGCAAATTGTCTTGTGGTTTTCATTTTTTTTGTTTTTTAAAGTTAAAATATAAATTTTATTGTCTTTTATTTCTTTCTTGTTTTTTTTTTCTGTTTTATTTTTTCTTCTACTTTTCTTTTTCTTTTTCTTCTTTCCTCTTCTCTAATCCTTTTTCTTTTTCCTTTAACTTCATTCCTTGGCTGCGCAGCCTCCATGTACTGAGTGTTTAGAAAGGTCAAAGTGAACTGTATCCAGACATTGGAATGTGACTAGGGTCAGAATATTCCTCAATTCTCACTGAATCTGAAACATGAAGAGTGAAAAACAGAACCAAAGAGAGATTGCAGATCACCTCCTCCTGCACACCTCTGAATGCTTAGATTGAACTTCAAGATTCAAGAAAAAACTCACAGTCCATCAGATGACCAGAAATCACTGCAGTGTCACAAGAAATATGAGAAATCAAGAAAATACCTCTCCTCCAAAGGAAAAGAATAACTCCTCTTCATCCTCAGATAATACAATCAAACTCATGGAAATGTCAAATAAAGAATTCAGAATATTTATACTGTTGAAGTTAAGAGAGATGGAAGAGAAGAGAGACAATGAACTGCAGAAGAGGCAAGAGAAAGGAGTTGATGAGTCCCAGGAGGAGAGGAAGTTCTTTCAAGATCTGAATGAGGAAATAGACACCATAAAAAAGAATCAGATGGATCTGTTAGAGATGAAGGATAATACAGGAAGTCAAAACCTCCCTTGAAAGCATTAAAAGCAGACTAGAACATACAGAAAATCAAATCACAGATGTAGTGGATAGAATCGCTGGCCTAGAAAAATCCACCATGAAGACTAAAATTGTCCCCCAAAATGAGAATAATGTACGAGAAATACTAGATATCATCAAATGTCCAAACATCTGAATAATCAATATCCCAGACAATGAAAAGACTAATAAGGGCATTGATAATCTATCTATTCCATGAAATCTTGGAAGAAAACTTTTCAAACCTGGAGAGGCATTCAGAGATCCAGTCCCAAGAAATACAAAGGACCCCAAATAGAATCAACCCAAGAGGATTTTCTCCGAGACACATTATAGCCAGATTGACCAAAAAGACAAGATACTAAGATTGGCAAGAGATAAACATCAAGTTACCTACAAAGGATATCCCATCAAGCTCACTAAAGACCTCTCATTGGAAACAATGCGAGCAAGGAAAAAAAGGAAAAATATGTTCAAAGTGTTAAGGGAAAGCAATTTCAACCAATAATACTGTACCTGGCAAGATTATCCTTCATATGGGCAGAAAAGAGAAGAACATTCTCAGATAAGCAAAACCTGATAGAATTTACCAACACCAGACCAGCTGTCCAAGAAGTTCTGAAGGGAGTGCTATGCCAGGAGAATTAAATACAGACACACAGAAATAAGGGTTCAAAAACAATAAGAAAATGGCCAACTTAATGGTAGAAACAAGTCTGAAGTTGATTATATCCCAGAATTTAATCGGGAAGATCGGACCACAACAGAAGATAGATTAAGTACATGAGACTGAATTGAATAAATAAAAATTGAATAAAATAGAATCTTAAGACTTTTGACTAAAGCAACACTGATTTTCTTTGAGGCTTTATTTTCCAGATTTAAAGATTTTTGTCTTCTCTTGAGCTGTCTATAGGTTTGTGTACATACTATTTGAATAGAATCTTAATCTGCTTCCTGGCTTTAAGTTTTAAGCAAAGATCTCTTAGCATTTCTTTGATTTTGATTTATTAAAGTTAAAACTGCTTTTCTTGAAATTAAAAAAAAATAAAAAAATACCTATTTAGTGACCACACTAAGCTATATAGCTTCAGCTAGGTGCTACTTTATAATATATTCATTCTTCTCAGAGTTTCATGCCTAAAGTCAGACATGTATTCACAGATATGTATATATCAGAGGACCTTGCTATTGAAAGTAGTTAGATTATTTAAGATATTTTGTGAATCAATAAAATGTGGGGGGGGGGGAAGGAGTAGAAAGCAACTGTAGATACCAGAGAGAGTGTGGGAGGAGGGTAGGAAATGGCAGTGGGAGAAATAGGGGAAAAAAAATTGTATACATATATATGAAACTAGAAATGGAAAGTTAACATGTATGATTAAGCCACTAAGCAGTATATATTGTGGATGAGAATCACATTTTGTATGCTGTGATGATGCTCAGTGAATGAATGTAAAATTAATTAATTAAAAATAAAGAATAGGATCCTTTCTATGTGAGGCTTTAAATGGTGGGAATTTGATTAATATTTTAACATTTAATGTGTATTTTCTTGAACCCAGGAAAGCATTGAAAAATATATATAAATCTATATTTATACATAAATGTAAACTGGAAAACTCACTACACAATAAGCATACACATTGCTCCAATTCTTTTCAAAGTCTGTTTTTTAATTTTTTTATTATTATTATTATTTTTTGCCATAACGTGCATGAACTCGCTGGAGAGAGATGAAGAGAGACAGAGGGAAAGTGAGAACTCACTCCCAGGGAGGATGGTACACCACAGTCCCTTCTCCAGTCTTTTACCAGAACTTTTGGCATGCACTCACATGTGCCCAATGTGATTTTCAAGCCATCAGGTCTGGGACTCGAACCACCATCAGCCATGTGGGAATACAGAACCTTAACCACCATGTCACCTGCTTGTTCCATTTACAAAAAGTATTTTGAGTCTGTGATTTAGTCTTTACCGATAGTGAAAAAAGATTCAATTTTATTTTCAAGATTAGAAGTTAGATGCATAGACTTTGTAGTCTACTGCTGTTGGAGCCTTTTAATCAAGAAATCAGCTGAGGCATGCCCATTAGCTAGAGATGAGACATGCGCAAATAAGAAAACTACTTTTACTTAATTTGCATCTTTAGTAAAGAAAAACAAATTTTAGTCTTGACCTTATAAGAAAATCACAATTAAAGGGCATATTAGGAGGTCAAACTGAAAACTATACAATTTGAGTCCTGGACCCCGAGGCTTGAAAAAGACACTGGCCACGTGTGCATGCATACCCACAATCCAAAAGGAGAAAGAGATGGAGGAGAAAAGAGATTGTGGTGTGACCATTTCCCATGAGGAGAACTTTCTCACTTCCTCTCTTCCTTTCAAGCACATGTGACCTCTGGCAAATTGAATAAAGAAAGAAAGAAAGAATCAAAAGAGGCAGCTTGATTAATAAGCAGCAGGGATGTACACTCAGTAAAACCTTCGTTTAAACAATTTTTTATGTGGTCTTGAATTTTATTTAAATGCATTAGCAGATTGGTTAAATGATAAATAATGTAGGACCAGCTAGGCAATGTGGTGTTTGGGGAAGATGGCTCCCACATGGCTGATAATGCAGTTGAAGTCTCAAACCTGGTGGCTTGAAAAACATGCCAGGTGTGTGCATGCATGCCCAAAATCCTAAGAGGAAAACGGAGGAGAAGGGACTAAGGCAAGGTTATCCCCCTTGAGGGGTTCTTTCTCTCTATGCTGAGCACATGTGCCCCATAGCAAATTTTTTTGTTTTTAAAAAAGGAAGAATAATGTAAAGAACAATGAGCAGTTGTTTAAACTAAATTCCAGATATTTTCAACAAAATCTGAAAGCTAGGAAGAGAAAATAAATTTCAATAAAATGGCTCATTTTGGAGCAGGGTGTTTCAAGAGATTTTGTTAAATTTCTTGGGCTTATAGTAATTATCAATTTAATTTTATTTATAAACATTTAATGGTAACTACTAGTAGATTAGAAATAAAGGTAGGATGGACCAGCCCTGTGACCTAGTGGTTAAGGCAGCTAAATCCCACACAGTCAGCCATGGTTTGACCTGGCTCAGTGGCTTGATAAGCACACCAGTCATGTGTGCATGCATGTCCCAAGTCTGAGTATGATGGAGAAACAGAAGAGAACGGATTGTGGAGTGACCATACTTCATCAGGGAGTGCTTTCTCCCTCTCATTTATTTGGTGAATTTGTACATTCTCTGGCAATTTCAACCACTGGAGTACAAAAAAAAGATAATATAAAACCTAGTCGACCCAGCAAAAGTCAGTAAAAAAGGAGACAGTCAAAAGCAAGGTAAATAAGAAAAAAATAAGGGCATTCTTAGTATCAAATGTACCAGTCACCATTAGAAATGGGTTTAAGTCCCTTACACCATGCCTATAAATAGTTTGCAGCTGAATTTGTATGGCAAAGCCGAAACCATCTATCACTGTTCGTAACAAAATAATAGCAAAGGATAAAGAATTGATGAGGAAACACATATTAGATAACATGAGGTTGAATGGAGGATTTTAGCATGAACCATTAATTATAATATATATGTTTATGTTGCAAATATACTCTCCAATTTCGATAAGTATCCATCTAGTCTATCAATGTTATAATAGAAGCAGAAATATGTGCATGTGTGTTTCTATCTGTTTATTCTATTGATTTACACCATTATTAGCTTGTGAAATGGTGATTAGTTATAAAATATTTAAATAAAAATGTGTTTTATCATAAGATATAAAGAAAACAATATGAATACATTAAAAAAAGAGCCATAATTCTTTTTGGGTCATGTTACAGGAATATATACAGCAAACAAGACAAAAGAGAGTGATTATTTAATAATATTAAGAAAAGAACTTACTATTAGTGTCCAGTTGCATTTCTAATGACAATGGCATACAATTTTTAACATCATTTTTCCACACTGTATCCATTAAGAAATTCTTATAAAGGTCAGTGAAAGGCTTTATAAAATTGAAAAACTTTACATTTTCTTCACCTTGACCCATATTTCTAGTTAGTTATGCTCAGATTTACCTGGAATATTGCAACAACTTTTTGACTGGTATCCCTGCTTCATTATAGCTACCCTGAAATTCATTCTGAATCCTACAACTAGAAATATCTTTTAAAAATTCAATTCTTGGAGCTGGCAGGTGGCATGATGCTTGAGGTGCTTAACTCCTACATGGCCGATTATGGTTTGAGTCCTGGATCTAGCAGCTTGCTTAATTTTCCCTCTGTCCCTGCTCAAATGAAAAAATAATGATGATAATAAAATTAAATAAGAAATTATAAAAATGCAATTCTTTACCACCCCATTTTTTGATTAAACCTACCAAAGTCTCTTCATTAGTTTTACAATAAGATTAAAATAATTCATATGGTTTTATGTAGATCTGACTACTGCAAAGGATTTATTCTCATGTCACAGAGCACTCATTTCCTTACTCTACAGTGTCCTTTTTTAAAAAAGTTATTTATTATATTATTATTATTATTGTCGTAGGGCACAAGGGTTTGATAAAGAGAGACAGAGAGGGAAAGTGAGAAATCATCCCCTATGGCCATGCTGGAATTCCTTCTTCTCATTCTCCTTTTGGGATTTTGGGCACTCATGCACACAAGTCTAGTGTGATTTTTAGGCCATTAGGTCTGGGATTTGAACCATGTAGTCAGCCATGTGGGATTCAGCTGACTTAACTTCCATGCCACCTGGTGGTCCTTAAATGTCCTCTTTTAAACCTACAAATGAATCCATCTTGTTCTGTCATTGAACACTGGGATAATTCCCTCTACCTAGAAACTGTCTTCTCATCCTTACCTACTTAACTCCTAATTCTTCATTAGGTCTTAGTTCTAGTGTCACCTCCACAGGAAAGGTAATTATAGTTGCAGTATAGTTACAGAGAATGTTTTCTTTCTATACATTTCTCACTTCGGTGTTCACTTGAACCCTAGTATAACGTCTCTCTGTCTTCCCCTACACATTTTGAGTTTCTAGAAGGCAGAATCAATCATATCTGCCATACCTACCACTGTGTCCTTGGATATAGCTTCGTCTAACACATGGTAGGCTTTCAATACGTATATCTGACTTAATGAATAGAAAAAACTGCAGTGGTTGGGGGACTAGGTAATGGTAAATAAAGCGCAAATGGATCAGTGTTAGCTTTAAACATTTGTGTCTGTTTCTCTGTCCACTGGAGTAATTTGAGAGTAGAAAAACAAAAAGGAACTGACATTTGGTATAATGGTGTATATTTTGATCTCAGATGTATTATAGATGAAGAGATCATGCTGATTAAAAAGCATCTGGAAAATGTTTCTTCCTCTTGGCATGGATTGATTAAAATGGATGTTTCCAGCCTGAATATGGCTAGTTTTCATTCCATAAAAATATTTTTCTAATTAAAAAAAGACGGAATGCCTTTTTGTAGTTCACACAGTCTCTGTCATTGACTCTACTCTTGCTTACTTTATCATTCTTCACACCATTAATTTTATTAATTTCATGGTGCCCAGAGGCATTTGAGTTTGTGAACACTGCAAGTTTTCTAAGAATTCACGCTAGAGATGGCAGTCAGATATATTTACAGGCTGCCTTGCAGTGACAATGCTGAGACTTGGACTTTTTGTGGAACTGAGAGAAACAGTGGCCCAGGACATACTGTGCTAAGCTGAGTCTCCAATGGTGATGATAATCTGAGTGTCGGTGTCTTCCTAGGAGCATGTGGTTGTAGAAGGCTGGTTTTCACTTCTGTTTAATGATGTGCAGAAGCTCAAGGAGTGGAAAAATTCTGGCAGGGCAAAGGCTTTTTAAAATAAGATTGGGACTTGTTATTGAATACTCTGTCAGCGCCATAAAAACTCCCCTAACTACTCTCCCAATCACTGTCAGTACCTGTCTTCTCAAAGATAATTACTAGCCTGGTTTTAACACTATAGTTTAGTTTTGCCTCTTAATGAAAATGGACGTGTAGAGGCCAGCAAGTGGCGTGGTGGTTCAGGTGCTGGATTCCAACATGACTGACCATGGTTTGAGTACCAGATCTGGTTACTTGAAAATCACATCAGGTGCATGTTCATGCATGCCCAAAATTCTGAGAAGAGAATGGAGAATGGAAGTGGCATGGCCATCCTTCCTAAAAGGTAATTTCTAACTTTCTCTCTGTCTCTGGTGTGTATGTGTGTCCTATAGCAAAAATATAGGAAGAAATAAAAAAGGATGTGTAAACTTTTGCATTTGTGAAATTCATCCATGATTCACTTCACTGAAGTTCGTTTATTTACATTGTTTAATACTTTAAGTATTGGGACCAGCAGTTGGCATAATGGCTATGTCGCTAGACTCCCATGTAGTCAATCGCAGTTTGAGTCCCAGACCTCACACCAGGTGCATGTGCGTGCATGTCAAAGATCTTGAGAGGAGAATGGAGGAGAAAGGATTGTGGCATGGCCATCTCCCCTGGGGGGTGATTTCTTGCTTTCTGTCTCTCTGTCTCTCTCTGTCTTTCTGGTGAGCATATGCACCCTATAGCAAAAACCTCTCTAAAAAATAATACTTTAAGTATATCACTATGGATATTCTTAAAATTGTTCATAAGTGAATATATACACAAATATACATAAATCACTAATCTATAATGGCACCTACACCTCCCTCTTTTTTTTTTTTTCTTTTTGGATAAGATCTTGCTGTGTCATGATTCACCTGCTTCAGCCTCCTGAGTCACTGGGACCACAGGTGTGTGCTACCATGCCCAGACTTCAGACTTTGGTTGAGTTGGGAATGGAATCTGAGGCTCCCATGTGGTCCTAGCCTGTGGAGCACAGCATTTTAGTACTACTGCTATTACTACTATTATGCATTTTTAAATAATTAGTGAAATGCATGTACGAAGTTGTTTATGATTTTCCCGCTAGCTATTGTTTGGTTTCTGCTGAATTAATTTGTTGGCTCACATTTAAAACTATATAATATTTTTTAAAAGACATACCTGAACAAGTGGGCATAAGTAGCATATTAGTTACTACCCTAAACCTCGAAAAGAACCACTCTAATTAGTCAATACATCCTTTTGTTTTTCTTTTAAATTGCCAGGGGGTGAGTGCACTCATGAGAGAGAGAGAGAGAGAGATTGAGAGAGAGAGAGAAGTGAGAAAGCATAACCCATGGGGAGGAATGGTCATACTGCAATCCCTTTCTCCATTTTTCAGGATTTGGGGCATTTACACACACAAGTCCAGTGTGTTGTCGTGTACCTGTATACAAACCCAGCTACTAGGTCTGGGACTGTAAGATTGACCAGTAAGGTAGGATCCAAACACCCTAACCACCAGACCACCACCTGGCTCAGGGTTCACGTATCAAATTTACTAGATAAGGAAATATTGTGAAATGTTTTATACCTTAGTCCTGCAATGCTTCAGATATAGTGTCTCTTGGTACTTACATATATAACAGAGAATATAGGATACAGAGAAGTATAATTAGGTATATTTGTAAATATAATGTAAACTTTACTTAAGGATAGATTTGGGTCATGCGACAAACCCTATCCTTCCTGGGCTGGACCTTGCTCTGACCGATTTTATTTTTTTCTCAAAAACTTGGTTGAAGGGACAAGCAGTTAGTATAATGGCTCTGTCACTGGACTCCCATGTAGTTGACCGTGGTTCACGTCCTGGACCCAGTGGCTTAAAACTCATGCCGGGCGTGTGTGCGTGTGTGCCCAAGATCCCGAGAGGAGAACGGAGGAGAAGGGATTGCAGCATAGCCATCCCCCCTGGGGGGGTGATTTCTCACTTTCTGTCTCTCTGTTTCTCTCTCTCTCTCTGGCGAGCACACATGCCCTATAGCAAAAATCTCTAAAAAAAAAAAAAAAAAAAAGACTTGGTTGAAGAGACATTTAGGTTGATTTAAAATGCATAATCTGAGGCCAGTCAGTGGTGTGATTGTTAAGGCGGCTGGCTCCTACATGGCCAACTGCGAGTGAGTCTTGGACCTGGGAACTTGGGAAACACACTGGACACGTGTGCATGCCCAAAATTCTGAGAGAAGAATGGAGATGGGATTGTGGTGTGGTCATCTCCTTCTCTGGGGGTAGGGGTGATTTCTCAGTTCTTTCTCTCTCATTCCAGCAAGTGCATGTACCCTATAGCAAATTAAAAATAAAAATCACAGTCTGTAAATTTTTGCCCTAGATCTTCCACAGCTAAAGCTGCAGATGCAATTTTGTTAGGCAAAGACAATGCAAAATGAGTGACAGAATATATGTCTGTTTACATATAAACAAAGGAGAGATTATTTATATCACCTATCACCTCATATGGAAAATTTCAGCTTGTAACTTTACTAGGAAAGAAAGATATTGAGTTACTGGACTAGGTGGTTTTAAATCCAGAAGCCTTTCTAAATGATAATATTCTAACAATATATCGAACAAGTCATTTTGGTTTTCTATATAATTTCAATCATAATCTTGCATAATGACAGTTTGTGCTTTACAATTTATCTTTTATGTCATTTTTTCCCCTTTAGTGTGATTGGTAAAGCCCCCCTTCAAAAAAAAAATAGACTTGGTAAGATAGTTATTGCTGACTTGGTCTGAAACCCAAGGAGAATGGTTGCAATATATCATTGGTAGATATAATATTTGTTTTAGGTTTTTGTAGACAACTGCCAGAAAAAAAATACTTTATTCCTTGTTTGCTAAGATTATGTTAGAATTGATCAAACATTTTTCCTGGTGTTTCTCTTTTAATTTGTTAATGTATTGAATTACATTAATTGATTTTCTAAGTTTCATTATTCAGATCTCATTGACTCTTTGATTCATAGCAATTTGCTTGCTATTCAGTTAAACTCCTCTTGCTAAATTAACTAAGGACCTTTTGGTACCCTATCAATTCTATGTGTCACCTATCATTAATGTAACAATATACTGATTCCTGTTCTTAACTAGAACAATCCTTGTTCTTGGTTTCCTTCTTCTATCTGACTACTGTTAAGCCTTTGGTTTCTCCATTCTCTGGTACTCCTCAGGATCCTTGGATAGCTCATCAGCTCTTATGGAATTAAGTATGTGCTGATGATGGCCAAATCTCCACTTATAGTCCAAATTCTTTCTAAACTTCTTTCGCAAATACTCAAGTGCCTCCTCCCTTTTCACTTGAATTACTTACCCCTACTCCCAAATATTCAAACCAGAAGTCATCACCTTCCAACTTTTCTTCTTTATCTGGCTTCTCAGCCTGCTACTCCTTTAGTAATTCCTCCAGGTTAGAGGACTCCATGCATTCAGGCACAAGGAGAAAGCCTCAAGGTCATCTTGACTCCTCCTCATTATTATGGCCCCCAATTCCATCATCCAGTCTTATGGATTCTTTCTCTTGAATTTCATAGCAATGAATTTCTCTTAATTTCTATACATTCACCTGGCCAAGATTATTATTCTCTTCTATTATACTACCAAATTTCATAGTTTTTTTTTCAGGTTATTCCTTCCTTACTTTGTTTCTTTGTTCCTTGTTTCTCCATACTTTCCTTCCTTGCTTTCATCTTCTTTCCAACTAGCCTTCCTTCCTTACTTTTTCCCTTCCTTCCTCACCCTCTTCTCTTTTTGTAATTTAAAGTATCTATCCTAAATAAAAAATATTTTTATTCATAAAACGTAATTTACCAGTCTGGCCTTATAGCCTAGTAGTTGAGGGAACCAGATTACATAAGGCTAAAGACAATTTGAATCCTAGTCTTGGCAGCTGAATAATATGATGGGCCCATAAGTGTACATGACCCAAATTCCAACAGGTTGGAGAAATGAAAGAGATGGGATTGCAGCATGACCATACCCCATTGGGTAAAGGTTTCTTTCTCTCTGCCTGTCTCTCTCTGACAGGTGCATATGCTCATTAACAATTAAAAAAATTTAAAAAGTAATTTACCAGTAGATTATTAAAAAATCATCAGTTTTGAAATATATGCTTTTAAAATTATTATTAGAATTTAACTGAGGAGGAGCATGACAGTAATATTGAAAAGAGTCAAGTCTTTTTATTTTTTTTTGAGAGGTTTCTTGCTATAGGGTGTGTGTGCTTGCCAGAAAGACAGAGAGACAGAGAGAGACAGAAAGGGAGAATCCAGCCCCAGGGGGACAGCCACGCCACAATCCCTTCTCCTCCATTCTTCTCTCGGGATCTTGGGCATGCATGCACACACGCCCGGTGTGAGTTTAAGACACGAGTCTGGGACTCGAACTGTGGTCAACTACATGGGAGTCCAGTGACGTAGCCATTATGCCATCTCTGGTCCTGCATTTTTAAAACTATTTTATAATTTTTTGGGGGGATGTGGTTGGGTAACACTTGAACACTAATTACTATTAATAGGAAGTTTATTTGCTCACACAAAAACCAAGTGTTAAACCAAGATACAAAGTCTGAGTTCATTTTTAATGCATTGACTTTAGCCAAAATTGTTAGTGGACCATAAACCACATAATATTGTTTACTATTTCCTTTAAAATGATATTCTCTGTCCAATTAGACAGGGGTCCCCAACCTCTGGGGCACAGACCAAAATGGGTCCATGGTCTGTCAGGAACCAGGCCACAAAGCAGGAGGTGAGTGACAGGGAGCAAATGAAACTCCTCTGTATTTATAGCCACTCCCCATTGCTTGTGTTATCACCTGAAATCCACTTCCTGCCATCTCAAAGATGGCATTAGATTCCTATATGAGCAAACTCTATTGCGAACTGTCCATGCATGGGATCGTGGTTGGGTGCTCTTCTAAACCAACCACCCTTTCCTTCTTCCTCTAGTCTGTGGAAAATTGTCTTCTACAAAACCAGTCCCTGGTGCCAAAAAGGTTAGGAACCACAGTATTAAGGATTAAATTGACAGCATTATATCTCTAGCCAAAACAAATGGAACATATATAAATACAAGCAAAGAGTAAAATGGAAGAATGTGTTTAATCATGAACTTATTGCTTTGAAATACTCGATAACATTTAGACTGACATTAGAGTAAATTATCATTATGGAGTTTTAAATTCTAAAAAACAGTTGGGATTTGGTGTTTTTTGTTTGATCAGTGCAAATTATGACTTATGAATGTCTTCATGAAATGCTAAATATCTTCACGCTCCATGTCGAACGCCACTACTATATTTTTCCCCCTTTTTGTAATTGTTATCACCTTCTCTTTGTTCACCATGTTTTATTAATAGTTCTGTCTGATGGATTTTCTCTGTTTTTGCTATTTGTTATACTTCTTATTGCTTTCTTTTTTGGGTGGTAACATGGACTGCATTTGCAAGAGGTCAGACACACAGCAAGCACTTACAAAATAGTTGTTGAATACTAAGAACATTATTAAGATTAAATTTAGAACTTTCTATGAAAAACAATAGAGATTTGGCTCTAAGTGATATATTATTACAAGTGAAAAGGAAGGTACAAGTCTGTGAAAAATAATCTGGCCCGTATTTGCATGTTAACGTGATTGAATTTAACCGTTAAATCATAAGTGGAAAACTTCAGTTTGTGCCAATAATAAATGCACACAGAAACAGTTTTGCTGAGTATTTAGTAGCTTTTTCAACATAAAAATGTTTGTGTGAAGATATGGAACACTGTATTGCTGAGCAGAACTGTATGGATTAAGTTTGGGATTAAATGAAAGTAAGGAAAAGGATTTGCTTGAGTACAAATAAAACTCTATCCAACAGCAGGAGGTTCTGATCAAGGCTGAAACTGCAATACAAGTAATGAAGATAAACATCAGAAACGAATGCTTATTCCTCAACAGATTATAAATTGATCACTGAGACAAAGTATAGACATTTGGACTTTTTTCCTATAGAGATGCTCACCGGACTGGATAAACTCTTTCTGGGCCTGGCGATAGCAGAATTCATCATCGGAATGCTGGGGAATGTGTTCATTGGAGTGGTATACTGCTCCCAGTGGGTCAAGAACCAAAAGATCTCCTTGGCTGACTTCATCCTCACCTGCCTGGTTATCTCCAGAATCATTCAGCTTTTGGTGTCACTGTGTGATTCATGTGTAGTTAAACTAGCCTCACCTTTACATGCCACTTACAAGCTAGTAAAATCTGTTATTATCCTTTGGAGAATAAGTAACCACTTGACTACTTGGTTTGCCACCTGCCTAAGCACAGTCTACTTCCTTAAGATTGCCCATTTCTCCCACCCTCTTTTCCTCTGGCTGAGGTGGAGAATGAACAGAGTGGTTTTTATGCTTCTTCTGCTTTCTTTATTCTTGCTGATTTTAGATATTGTAACGCTAGAACGATTTTTTGATCTCTGGATAAATATCTATCGAATAGATAAAAGTAATCTAACTTTCTACTTACGTGAAACTGAAACTTTCTATACTAAAGACATAACTCTGCTTAGAGTGACCTATTTTGTCCCCATTGTTCTGTCTCTGACCTTCTTGCTCCTTCTGTTTCTGTCCTTGGTGAGACACACTAGAAATCTGAAGCTCCACTCCACTGGCCATGGAGACTCCAGCACAGAGGCTCATAAGCGGGCAATGAAAATGGTCATGTCTTTCTTCTTCCTTTTGATAGTACATTATTTTTCCACACAAGCAGGACTGTGGGTATTTTCTACATATTGGAATGAAAAGTACATAAAGTTTGTTGTATTAACACTTAGCGCTTTTCCCACGGGCCACTCCTTTATTATGATTCTAGCAAACCGCAATCTGCGACAGACAGTCTTGGTGGTGCTGGGCCGTGTTAAGGGCCACTTGAAAAGATCAAACCGTCTAGTTTTATAGATGGACTTTCCGGAGACTTTTCTAAGCAAACAGCATAATGAGAAACATTAAAGAATTTTTCTTTTTAAAATTTTTCTACTGGTTCCTGTCTGTATTGTTGAGCAGAACTGAACTTTTCCATGATGGTAATTCACATGTGGTCAGCAAATATCACTTTAAGAGTAATAATTTTTATTTCAAGCATTGACAAGCAGTACTTTGAAATCTTAAATATTATTTCAAAGAGAATCTAAATTATTTAATTGCATGTGCAACTATATATATTTATATATGTAATTGTAGCTTCTGGGTATAAAATCTTGTAACTGTTCAGCAAACAATATATATATATGTAGACTATGTATAAAGTGTGTGAAGAAAATTTAATTAAAGAATGAAAGTGAGGGACCAACAGTTGGTTTAATGGCCATGATGCTGGACTTCCATGTAGTTGACTATGGTTTGAGTCCTGGACCCAGTGGCTTAAACTCACGCTGGGCACGTGTGCGTGTGTACCCAAGATCCCGAGAGGAGAATGGAGAATGGATTGCAGCGTGGCCATCCCCCCTGCGGGGTGGTTTCTCACTTTCTACCTCTCTGTCTCTCTCTGTCTTTCTGGAGAATGCACACTCCCTATGGCAAAAACCTCTCTTTCAAAAAAAAAAGAAGCAATGTTGCAATGTTTCTGGGGCCGGCAGGTGACGTGGTTAAGGCCGTTGGACTCCCACGTGGTTGACTGCATTTTGTGTGCTAGATCGGGCAGCTTGCTTTCTCACTTTCCTTCACTCTGTCTCTCTGGTCAATATCAAAAAAATAAAATAGTGACAGCAAATAAAATTAAATAATTCTTTTTTTTAAAAAAACAATGTTTCTGCCATGTTATGTTATTGAACTATAAATATACTTAATTATATTTATTTTATTTAAAAAAAAGTTACCAGCACATGTGCAATCACCAGAGACAGAGAAAGAGGGCAAATAATGTAAGGGAGAAAGCACCCCTCCAAGGACCATGGTAATGCCACAATCCCTTGTCTGCAATTTTTCTAGACTGTGGAATTTGGGGCACACATACAGGCACCCTTTTTATTTATTAAGCTGCCAGGGCCTGGGTTCAAATCCAGTTGGCCATGTGGGATTGAGCTCCCTTAAGTAGTAGGCCATGGTGATGGCCCATGACAGTTTGCCTTCTATTCAGTTCGTAAGTGACCTATCACTAATTTAATAGCATATTGATTACCGTCTTAATTAACACTCCTTGTTCTCAGTTTCCTTCTTTCATCTGAGCATGTCATAGTCTTTTCTTTGGTTTCTCTTATCTCTGGTGCTCCTCAGGGCCCTGGGAGCTCATCTCCTCTTACGAAATCAAGCATGTACTGATGATAGCCAAATCTCCACTTGTAGCCCAATTTCTTTTTTAAGCTGCTGTCACAAATACCCAAGTGCTTAACCCCTTTCCACTTGGATGACTTACACCTACTCCCAAATGTTCAAATCTGAACTCAGCATCTTCCAACTTTTCTTCTTTCTCTTCTCTGTGACTTCTAAAGCGATTTTGTGATCGCCTTTTCTCTGGTGAAACTGAAACTTTCTATACTAAAGACATAACTCTGCTTAGAGTGACCTATTTTGTCCCCATTGTTCTGTCTCTGACCTTCTTGCTCCTTCTGTTTCTGTCCTTGGTGAGACACACTAGAAATCTGAAGCTCCACTCCACTGGCCATGGAGACTCCAGCACAGAGGCTCATAAGCGGGCAATGAAAATGGTCATGTCTTTCTTCTTCCTTTTGATAGTACATTATTTTTCCACACAAGCAGGACTGTGGGTATTTTCTACATATTGGAATGAAAAGTACATAAAGTTTGTTGTATTAACACTTAGCGCTTTTCCCACGGGCCACTCCTTTATTATGATTCTAGCAAACCGCAATCTGCGACAGACAGTCTTGGTGGTGCTGGGCCGTGTTAAGGGCCACTTGAAAAGATCAAACCGTCTAGTTTTATAGATGGACTTTCCGGAGACTTTTCTAAGCAAACAGCATAATGAGAAACATTAAAGAATTTTTCTTTTTAAAATTTTTCTACTGGTTCCTGTCTGTATTGTTGAGCAGAACTGAACTTTTCCATGATGGTAATTCACATGTGGTCAGCAAATATCACTTTAAGAGTAATAATTTTTATTTCAAGCATTGACAAGCAGTACTTTGAAATCTTAAATATTATTTCAAAGAGAATCTAAATTATTTAATTGCATGTGCAACTATATATATTTATATATGTAATTGTAGCTTCTGGGTATAAAATCTTGTAACTGTTCAGCAAACAATATATATATATGTAGACTATGTATAAAGTGTGTGAAGAAAATTTAATTAAAGAATGAAAGTGAGGGACCAACAGTTGGTTTAATGGCCATGATGCTGGACTTCCATGTAGTTGACTATGGTTTGAGTCCTGGACCCAGTGGCTTAAACTCACGCTGGGCACGTGTGCGTGTGTACCCAAGATCCCGAGAGGAGAATGGAGAATGGATTGCAGCGTGGCCATCCCCCCTGCGGGGTGGTTTCTCACTTTCTACCTCTCTGTCTCTCTCTGTCTTTCTGGAGAATGCACACTCCCTATGGCAAAAACCTCTCTTTCAAAAAAAAAAGAAGCAATGTTGCAATGTTTCTGGGGCCGGCAGGTGACGTGGTTAAGGCCGTTGGACTCCCACGTGGTTGACTGCATTTTGTGTGCTAGATCGGGCAGCTTGCTTTCTCACTTTCCTTCACTCTGTCTCTCTGGTCAATATCAAAAAAATAAAATAGTGACAGCAAATAAAATTAAATAATTCTTTTTTTTAAAAAAACAATGTTTCTGCCATGTTATGTTATTGAACTATAAATATACTTAATTATATTTATTTTATTTAAAAAAAAGTTACCAGCACATGTGCAATCACCAGAGACAGAGAAAGAGGGCAAATAATGTAAGGGAGAAAGCACCCCTCCAAGGACCATGGTAATGCCACAATCCCTTGTCTGCAATTTTTCTAGACTGTGGAATTTGGGGCACACATACAGGCACCCTTTTTATTTATTAAGCTGCCAGGGCCTGGGTTCAAATCCAGTTGGCCATGTGGGATTGAGCTCCCTTAAGTAGTAGGCCATGGTGATGGCCCATGACAGTTTGCCTTCTATTCAGTTCGTAAGTGACCTATCACTAATTTAATAGCATATTGATTACCGTCTTAATTAACACTCCTTGTTCTCAGTTTCCTTCTTTCATCTGAGCATGTCATAGTCTTTTCTTTGGTTTCTCTTATCTCTGGTGCTCCTCAGGGCCCTGGGAGCTCATCTCCTCTTACGAAATCAAGCATGTACTGATGATAGCCAAATCTCCACTTGTAGCCCAATTTCTTTTTTAAGCTGCTGTCACAAATACCCAAGTGCTTAACCCCTTTCCACTTGGATGACTTACACCTACTCCCAAATGTTCAAATCTGAACTCAGCATCTTCCAACTTTTCTTCTTTCTCTTCTCTGTGACTTCTAAAGCGATTTTGTGATCGCCTTTTCTCTGTTCACATTTTGTTTTGTTCTTAGTTCTGTCTCCTTGTTTCTTTCTGTTTTTACTATTTTTTGGATGAATATTTATTTATTTATTTATTTATTTATTTATTTATTTATTGCTACAGAGCACAAGGCTTGTTGGAGAGTCAGAGAGAAAGAGAGAGAGAGAGAAGGGAAGTGAGAACACACTCCCTACCCTCCAGGGGATGGCCTACTTTCCTTTCTCCTCCACTCTCTTCTTTGATTTTGGGCATGCATACCCTCACACCTTTGTGTTTTTAAGTCGCCAGACAAGGACTTGAACTGTGCAGATGGCTGGGTAGGATCCTTAATCACTGCTAGCTGGCCCTGAATTTCTTAATATTTTCTTTCTTGGAGTAACATGTAGAGCATTTGTTATAGGTCAGACACATAATAAGCATTCACAGAAGATATTTGTTAAGTACTGACTATACTATTAAGATATTTTTGTGGCTTTTAAAAAAAGAAAACAACAACAGAGAGTTTGGGTTGTAGGTGGTGTAGTATTTCAAGTGAGGAAGAATGAAAATCTGTGAAAAAGAATCTGATCCATGTTTGCATGTTAACATGATTGACTTTAATCTTTTAATCATTACAGCAAGTGGAAAACTTCAGCTGGTACCAATAATCAATGCATACAGAGGCTGTTTCATTTAGAATTTAGTACCTCATCAACCCATAAAAACATTTGTGTGAAGGTACGTTATGAAATTGTGTGATCAACAAAATGTTGGGGGAAAAGGAATGGAAGACAACTGTATATAGCAGAGATAGTGTAATAAGAGAGTGGGAAAGGGCAGAGGGTCAAACATGGTGTAAAAAACATATATATACATATACATATGTATGAAAGTAGAAATGGAATATTATTGATGATAACATGCATGATATTCTAGATGGGAAACCACATTTAGTATGTTGTGATGATGCTCAGGGAATGAATGTTAAGTAATTTAAAAAAAGTTGCAGGAGAAAAAAATAAAAGAGTAAAACTGTTCATATTGAAATTTAAAAAAAAATGCATATTTGATGACTGCAGTAAGCTATATAGCCCCAGCTGGGTACTACTTTATAATATGTTCATTCTACTCACTGAGGTTTATGCCTAAAGTCAGACTTGGGTTCATGTATAGGTATATATCAGCTGTGATAGCTATTTGATATATTTAGACTAATTAAGTTCATTAGCAAATCAATTAAATGGGGGGGGGAGGCATAGAAAGCAACCATGGATACCAGAGACAATGTGGGAGGAGGGTGGGACATGGCAGAGGGTGAGGGATAGGGAATCAAGGATGGCAAAATGAAAAACAAAGTATACAAGACATAAGAATTGGAAAATTATTTGCTGATAACATGTATGTTGATGTGCTTGATTGAGCCACTACACAGTGTATTTTGGATGGAAAATTCATCTGTATGCTGTAATGATGTATAGTGAATTAATGTAAAAAATAAATAAATTTAAAGAGAAAAAAAAAGGTACGTGACACTGTATTCTCCAGAACATTTTTCTGGATTAAGATTAGAATTTAATGCAAGTAGGGAAGATTTCCTTGAGTACAAATGAACTCTACAAAACAGTAGGAGGTTCTGATCAGGACTGGAATTACAATAAATGCAATGAAGATAAACATCAGAAACAAATGCTATTCTGCCACAGTTAGATTATAAATTGATCACTGAGACAAAGTATAGACATTTGGACTTTTTTTCCTATAGAAATGCTCACTAGACTGGATAAACTCTTTTTGGTTCTGCCAATAGCAGAATTCATCATCGGAATGCTGGGGAATGTGTTCATTGGAGTGGTAAACTGCTCCCAGTGGGTCAAGAACCAAAAGGTCTCCTTGGCTGACTTCATCCTTACCTGCCTGGTTATTTCCAGAATCACAAGGCTATTGGTGTCACTGTGTGATTCATGCATAGTTGGAATAGCCCCACATTAATATGTCATGTACAGGGTAGCAAAATCTGTTACTCTCCTTTGGAGAATAAGTAACCACTTGACTACTTGGTTTGCCACCTGCCTAAGCACAGTCTACTTCCTTAAGATTGCCCAATTCTCCCATCCTCTTTTCCTCTGGCTGAAGTGGAGAAAGAACAGAATGGTTTTTGTGCTTCTTCTCTTTTCTTTATTCTTACTGAATTTTGATATTCTAATGTTAGAAGGGTTTTTTTTTTGATGTATGGACAAATATCTATAAAATAGATAAAAGTAATCTGACTTTCTATTTAAATGAAACCATAACTTTCTATACAAAAGGTGTGGCTCTTCTTAGTGTGACCTGTTCTGTCCCCATTCTTCTGTCTCTGACCTCCTTGCTCCTTCTGTTTCTGTCCTTGGTGAGACACACTGGAAATCTGAAGCTCCATTCCACTGGCCATGGAGACTCCAGCACAGAGGCTCCTAAGCAGGCAATGAAAATGGTCAGGTCTTTTCTCTCCTCTTAATAGTTCATTTGTTTCCCATACAAGTAGGACTGTGAGTATATTCTATATTTTGGACAAAAAGTACATAAAATTTGTCATATTAACATTCAGCATTTTTCACTCAGGCCACTCCTTTCTTCTGATTCTAGGAAACCACAATCTGTGACAGACAGCCTTGTTGGTGCTAGGCTCTCTTAAGGGCCACCTGAAAAGTTCAAATCCTCTAGTTTTATAGATGTACTTTCCGTATTCTTTCTAAGCAAATAACATAATGAGGAGCCCTTTTAGTATTTCTTCTGTTTTTTTTTTTTGTTTGCTTTTCTTTACTACTGGGTTCCTTTACACATTGTTGACTAGAACTGAACTTTTCCATGACTAAGTTGCATTTGATAATTCCCACATGGTCCGTAAAATCACTTTATGAGTAATTATTTTTGTTTAGAGCATGGGCTAGCAGTATTTTAAAACCTCAAATATTATTTCAAAGAGAATCTAAATTATTTAATTTTATGTGCATCTAGATATATTCATATTTAATTGTAACTTCTGGGAAAAAGTCTTATAATTGTTCAGAAAATACTATAAATCATAAAATCGAGTGGGTAGACTATGTATAAGTTGTTTAGAAATTTTAATTTAAAAACTAAAGTGATAGTAAAAAAAAAAACCCTCATAGCTTAAAGCCTTACTTTTTTTTTTTTTTAAAGAAATATTTTTGCTGTCAGGCTTACCAGAGAGACAGAGAAAGATTGAGAGACAGAAAACAAGAAATCACCCCCTTAGGGGAATGGCCACACTGCAATCCCTTCTTTTCCATTCTCCTCTTGGGGTTTTGGGCATGTGCGCACAAGCACCTGGTGTGAGTTTTAAGCCACAGTGTCCGGGATTTGAACAACAGTTGACCACGGTTGACTATATGGGAGTCCAGCAACATAATCATTTGCCATCTGCTAGTCCCAGCCTTACCTTTTTAACAAAATGATGAAGTAGTTTATTCTTGTTATTAGACGTCTTCTTGTTAATAGGGGAATAAGATATTTATGTGAGAATATCAATAATATTTGGAGCACAAAGTAAATTAAGTTTTTTTCTTTAATTTTTTTCAATATTTTTATTATTTACATGTAATCACTGTACATCTTTACAGTCTGTAACATGGTTTTTCCCAGCATGAATACAGTGCATATCAGTCAAGACTAAGACATTACCATATACCTTATCATCAGGAAACAACTTCTCATTTTTTGTCAATTAAGTGTATTGTTTATTTTCTTCCAGTTCCCTTTTTTCCTCCCATTACCCACTCTTTATTACTCTTCCCTTACTATCTCTAATATCTCCAGTTACCCTCCCTGGCATAAACTTTCCAATCTTTCAGTTTCTGCTTTGGAGAGCAGAGATTTGGTGTACATTGAATGGGACATACAAAGCCTGTCTTTCACAGTCTTGCTCGCTTCGCTCAGCATTAAGTCTTCCGTATTTTCCCACTTTGTATCATGTGTCAGGGTCTCATTGTTTTTAATCGCTAAATAGCATTCCACAGAGTATATACGCCAGAAAGTGTAAACACATGATTGTCATGTTAATTATAATTTGAAACCTTAAATTATGAACATTTGAGATGTTCCTAGGTACTTGCTGATTTTGCTAAATTCCAGGACATGCAATATGTGTCTTAGATAGACAAAAGTCAATGTTTCTGCCATATTATGCATTTGAACTAAAAATATACAGAATTATATTTCCTTTTATTTTAAAAAAATTACCAGCAAGTGTGTACACTCGCCAGCGACAGTAAGAGAGAGGGAAGGGGAATAAGAGAGGGAGAAAGCACCCCTCCATGGGACGTGGTTATCATGGTTATCCATAATCCCTTCTCTTCAGTTTCTCTACCCTGGAGAAATTGGGCTGACATACAGAGGCACCTGACAAGTTTACCAAACTACTGGGACCAGGATTCAAATCCGCTTGGCCATGTGGGATTGGACTCCCTTAAACACTAGGCCATGGTGATGGCCCATGACAGTTTGCCTTCTATTCATTTTGTAAGTGGCCTATCATTAATTTAATAGCACATTGATTAGCACCTTAGTTAACACACCTTGTTCTCAGTTTCCTTCTGTCATCCGAGCATTTCATAGTCTTTCTTTTGCTTTCTCTGATCTCTGGTGCTCCTCAGGGCCCTGGGAGCTCATCACCTCTTATGAAATTAAGCATGTACTGATGGCCAAATCTCCACTTGTAGTCCAATTTCCTTTCTAAGCTGCTGTCACAAATACCCAAGTGCCTAACCTCTTTCCACTTGAATGACTTACACCTACTCCCAAATGTTCAAATATGAACTCAGCATCTTCCAACTTTTCTTCTTTAACCTTCCTGTGGCTTCCAAAGCTGCTTTTCTTCTTGTGATTCTTTCAGGTCAGTGGACTCCATGCAAACAGGCTCAAAGGGGAAAGCCTCAAAGTCTTTTTGTATATCTCGTGTACACCAAGCAGCCTTATGCAACCTTTCTCCTAAATCTCATAGTCATGAATTTCTCCCCATTTTCAGACATTAACCTAGGTAAGTCTATCATTTTTCTCTCTAAAATATCATTACATTTCCTCATTTTCCTTTTCTCTGTCTCTCCCTGGCAAGCAGATAGGCCCCTAGTAATAAAACAAAACAAAACAAAACAAAACAGAAAAACAAAAAAAAAATCTACCAATAGATCATTATATATCATCATTCTTGAACTATGTACTCTTTTTGTTTGTTTGTTTTGTTTTGTTTTGTTTTTTGTTGAGAGATTTTCGCTATAGGGCGTGTGCGCTCGCCAGACAGAGAGAGAGAAACATAGAGACAAAAAGCGAGAAATCACCCTCCAGAGGGGATGGTCACGCCGCAATCTCTTCTCCTCCATTCTCCTCTCGGGATCTTGGGCACGCACGCACACGTGCCCGGCGTGAGTTTTAAGCCACCAGGTCCGGGACGTGAACCGCGGTCGACTACGTGGGAGTCCAGCGACATAGCCATTACGCTAACTGCTGGTTCCCTTGAACTATGTACTCTTAAAGTTAATTGCTGAATATAATTAAGGAGAATGAGAGCAATACTGAATGAGTCAAGTTTTTTCAATGACTTCATTAATTTCTTTATTAGATATTGTCTTGTCTAGTTTGCAAAGTGTTTCGAGATATTGTCTTGCAACACTCGAACACTAGTTACTATTAATAGAATATCTATTTGCTAGCACACACAAAAATCAAGACACACGGTCTTTAACTCTGAGTTCATTTCTGATGCATTGGTTTTTGTCAAAATCATTGTTCAAGGAACATAGATCACATATTTTGTGTACTATTTCTTTTAAAATAATTTTCTATCTCTAAAGGACTAAATTGACAGCATTATGTCTCTATTCAAAGCAAATAGAACATATATAAAGGGAAAGAACAAAGCCAGACAACACGCTTAACTTGTTATGCTGGGATACTTGAGGAACATTTAGACTGACTTCACAGTAAATTGTCAGTTACAGAGTACTAAATTCTAAAAAAAGTAGTTTGGGTTTTGGTGTTTTTCTCTTTCTTTTCTTTTTCTTTCTTTCTTTCTTTCTTTCTTTCTTTCTTTCTCTTTCTTTCTCTTTCTTTCTTTCTTTCTTTTTGTATGTGTGCGTGTGTAAATATTGGTTCGATCAGCCTGAATAATGGCTTGTAAATGTTCTCATGAAATGCCAAATACCTTCATGATCCATATCAAACATCACCTATTCTTTTTTCCCTGGTGGGTATTGTGATTTTGTGATTGCCCTTTCTCTGTTTATATCATGCTTTATTCTTAGTTCTGTCTCTCTGTCTCATTTCTTTCTGTTTTTACTGTTTTGGGGATTTTTTTTTTTTTTTACTATAAAGCACAAGGGCTTGTTAGAGAGAGAGAGAGAGAGAGAGAGAGAGAGAGAGAGAGAGAGAGAGATCCACCAGGGATGACCATGCTCAATCCTTTCTCCTCCATTCTCCTCTTGGGATTTCAGGCATGTATCGACATGCATCCATATGCTTTTCAAGCTGCCAGTCCAGGATTTGAACCGTGCAGTAGGCCAGGTGGAATAAAGTGGCCTTAAACACTGCTGGCTGGCCCTGGATTTCTTAATATTTCTTTCTTGGGGTAAGATGTAAAGCATTTACAAAATGTCAAACACATGACAGGCACTCATAGAATGTATTAGTTATGTACTAACTACATTACTAAGATATTTGTAGAGCTTTCTAACTCAAAAAAGACTACAGAAAGATTTGAAGTAGTCAGTATAGTATTTCAAATGAGGAGGAAAGAACACCTGTGAAAAAGAATCTGGCCCATATTTGCATGTTGACATAATTGACTAACTTTAAAATCATAACTATAAGTGGAAAACAGGATTGTACCAATAATAAATGCACACAGAAACTGTTTGCTTAGAATCTAGTAGTTTTATCATCACATAAAAACGTTTGGGTGAAGACATGTGACACTGTACTTTTCAGAAGATTATTCTGGATTAAGATTGGGCTTTAATGAAAGAAGGAAAAAAGATTTCTTTAAGTAGAAATGAACTCTATCCAACAGCAGGAGGTTCTGATCAGGATGGGAATGGCAATAAAAGCAATGAAGATAAGCATCGGAAACGGGTGCTGTTCTGCCACAGATTGATTATAAATTGATCACCAAGACAAAGAATAGACATTTGGATATTTATGCTCTGGAAATGCTCACCGGATGGGATAAGTTCTTTCTGGTTCTGGCAATAGCAGAATTCATCATTGGAATGCTGGGGAATGTGTTCATTGGAGTGGTAAACTGCTCCCAGTGGGTCAAGAACCAAAAGGTCTCCTTGGCTGACTTCATCCTCATCTGCCTGTCTGTCCTCAGAATCTTTGAGCTCTTGGTGTTACTGTGTGACACATTCTTAGTTGGAATGGACCCATATTTATTTGTCATGTACAAGGTAGCAAAACCTGTTGCTCTCCTTTGGAGAATAAGTAACCACTTGGCTACCTGGTTTGCCACCTGCCTAAGCATAGTCTACTTCCTTAAGGTGGCCCGTTTCTCCTACCCTCTTTTCCTCTGGCTGAAGTGGAGAATGAACACAATGGTTTTTGTGCTGCTTCTGCTTTCTTTATTCTTGCTGATTTTTGATATTCTAACACTAGATAGAATTTTTGATGTATGGATAAATATCTATAGAACAGATAAAAGTAATCTGACTTTCTATTTAGATGAAACTATCACGCTCTATATGAAAGACATGGCCTTTCTTGGCATATCCTGTTTTGTCCCCATTGCTCTGTCTCTGACCTCCTTGCTCCTTCTGTTTCTGTCCTTGGTGAGACACACTAGAAATCTGAAGCTCCACTCCACTGGCCATGGAGACTTCAGCACAGAGGCTCATAAGCGGGCAATGAAAATGGTCATGTCTTTTTTCTTCCTTTTGGTAGTTCATTATTTTTCCCTAGAAGTAGGACTGTGGGCATATTCTATATTTTGGGCCAAAAAGTACACAAAGTTTGTCATATTAACATTCAGTGTCTTTCCCATGGGCCACTCCTTTATTCTGATTCTGGGAAACCACAATCTGCGACAGACAGCCTTGGTGGTGCTGGGCCGCCTTAAGGGCCACCTGAAAAGATTCAGTTCTCTAGTTTTGTAGATGGACTTTACAGAGACTTTTCTAAGCAAATAATGTAACGAGGAGCCTTTCAGGATTTCTTTTTTTTCTTTTTTCCTACTCTGTTCGTTTACCAATTGTTAAACATTACTGAACTTTTCTGTACCCATGCTTTTTGATGATAATTCCCACGTGATCAGCAAATGTCATTTTAAGAGTAATCGTGTTTGTTTTAAGCATTGACAAACAGTATTTTAAAATTCCAAATATTTCAAAGAGAATCTAAATCATTATATATAATGCATCCATATGCTTTTCAAGCTGCCAGTCCAGGATTTGAACCGTGCAGTAGGCCAGGTGGAATAAAGTGGCCTTAAACACTGCTGGCTGGCCCTGGATTTCTTAATATTTCTTTCTTGGGGTAAGATGTAAAGCATTTACAAAATGTCAAACACATGACAGGCACTCATAGAATGTATTAGTTATGTACTAACTACATTACTAAGATATTTGTAGAGCTTTCTAACTCAAAAAAGACTACAGAAAGATTTGAAGTAGTCAGTATAGTATTTCAAATGAGGAGGAAAGAACACCTGTGAAAAAGAATCTGGCCCATATTTGCATGTTGACATAATTGACTAACTTTAAAATCATAACTATAAGTGGAAAACAGGATTGTACCAATAATAAATGCACACAGAAACTGTTTGCTTAGAATCTAGTAGTTTTATCATCACATAAAAACGTTTGGGTGAAGACATGTGACACTGTACTTTTCAGAAGATTATTCTGGATTAAGATTGGGCTTTAATGAAAGAAGGAAAAAAGATTTCTTTAAGTAGAAATGAACTCTATCCAACAGCAGGAGGTTCTGATCAGGATGGGAATGGCAATAAAAGCAATGAAGATAAGCATCGGAAACGGGTGCTGTTCTGCCACAGATTGATTATAAATTGATCACCAAGACAAAGAATAGACATTTGGATATTTATGCTCTGGAAATGCTCACCGGATGGGATAAGTTCTTTCTGGTTCTGGCAATAGCAGAATTCATCATTGGAATGCTGGGGAATGTGTTCATTGGAGTGGTAAACTGCTCCCAGTGGGTCAAGAACCAAAAGGTCTCCTTGGCTGACTTCATCCTCATCTGCCTGTCTGTCCTCAGAATCTTTGAGCTCTTGGTGTTACTGTGTGACACATTCTTAGTTGGAATGGACCCATATTTATTTGTCATGTACAAGGTAGCAAAACCTGTTGCTCTCCTTTGGAGAATAAGTAACCACTTGGCTACCTGGTTTGCCACCTGCCTAAGCATAGTCTACTTCCTTAAGGTGGCCCGTTTCTCCTACCCTCTTTTCCTCTGGCTGAAGTGGAGAATGAACACAATGGTTTTTGTGCTGCTTCTGCTTTCTTTATTCTTGCTGATTTTTGATATTCTAACACTAGATAGAATTTTTGATGTATGGATAAATATCTATAGAACAGATAAAAGTAATCTGACTTTCTATTTAGATGAAACTATCACGCTCTATATGAAAGACATGGCCTTTCTTGGCATATCCTGTTTTGTCCCCATTGCTCTGTCTCTGACCTCCTTGCTCCTTCTGTTTCTGTCCTTGGTGAGACACACTAGAAATCTGAAGCTCCACTCCACTGGCCATGGAGACTTCAGCACAGAGGCTCATAAGCGGGCAATGAAAATGGTCATGTCTTTTTTCTTCCTTTTGGTAGTTCATTATTTTTCCCTAGAAGTAGGACTGTGGGCATATTCTATATTTTGGGCCAAAAAGTACACAAAGTTTGTCATATTAACATTCAGTGTCTTTCCCATGGGCCACTCCTTTATTCTGATTCTGGGAAACCACAATCTGCGACAGACAGCCTTGGTGGTGCTGGGCCGCCTTAAGGGCCACCTGAAAAGATTCAGTTCTCTAGTTTTGTAGATGGACTTTACAGAGACTTTTCTAAGCAAATAATGTAACGAGGAGCCTTTCAGGATTTCTTTTTTTTCTTTTTTCCTACTCTGTTCGTTTACCAATTGTTAAACATTACTGAACTTTTCTGTACCCATGCTTTTTGATGATAATTCCCACGTGATCAGCAAATGTCATTTTAAGAGTAATCGTGTTTGTTTTAAGCATTGACAAACAGTATTTTAAAATTCCAAATATTTCAAAGAGAATCTAAATCATTA
>NW_006203577.1:2079051-2104729 GCF_000334495.1 Tupaia belangeri chinensis
AAACAATATAAATTTGAGTAGGTAGACTATATATAAAGTATCTAGAAAATTTATTTTAAAAATTAAAGTCATAGCAAGAAAAGCAACCTCACAGCTTGAAGTTTGGGTTTTTAAAAAATGAAAAAGAGGTATATGTTTATTACGAGAGATCTTCTTGATAATAGGGGAATAACATACTTATGTGAGAATATGAATAGTATTTATAGCACAAAATATATTATTTTTCTGTAGAAACTGGGAATATAGGATTTTGTGATGCTAATCTTTTTTTTTTTTTTTTTTAAGAGAAATGTTTTGCTGTAGGGTCGTGTGCTTGCTGGGGAGACAGAGAATGAAAGAGAGACAGAAAGTGAGAAATCACCTCCCCAGGGGGGATGGCCATGCTACAGTTCCTTCTCCTTCATTCTCCTCATGGGATTTTGGGCAAGCACACACACGCCCAATGTGATTTTTAAGCTGCTGGGTCCAGGACTTGAACTGTGATTAACTATGTGGGAGTTCAATGATGTAATCAGGAAGA
Organism: Tupaia belangeri chinensis; assembly: GCF_000334495.1. NCBI lineage: Eukaryota > Metazoa > Chordata > Mammalia > Scandentia > Tupaiidae > Tupaia > Tupaia belangeri. Next base: position 2,079,572 of record NW_006203577.1, read on the forward strand.
CAGAAAGTAAAATATCACCCCCTAGGGGAGGTGGCCATGCCACAAAATCCCTTCTCCTCCATTCTTCTCTTGGGATTTTGGGCAAATGCACACACACATCTAGTGTGAGTTTTAAGCTGCTGGGTCTGGGACTCAAACCATGATCTACTATATGGTAGTCCAGAGACACACTCATTATACCATCTGCTGGTCCCTGTAATGCTTATCTTAATTTGAAATCCCAAGTCATAGGCATTTAGGATGTTTCTAGGTACTTAGTAATTTTGCTAAATTCCAAGGCCTGCAATATTTGATTTTAGAAAGGCAAAAAAAAAAAAAAGAAAAAAAGGAAAAAAAATGATGTTTCTACCATGCTATTTAACAGAACTAAAAACATACAGAAATATACCCTTTTTACTTTAAAATATTGTCAGAGGAAATGTGCACTCCACAGAGAATCAGAGAGACAGAGAGTGAGAAGGAGAAGGCATCCCTCAATGGTCATTGCTACAATCCCTTCTCTGCAATTTCTCTAACCTGTGTAACTTTGGGCAACACACAGTCACCTTGTTTCTCAAGCTGCCAGGACCTGGATTCAAATCCAGATGGCCATACGGGATTTGGCTCCCTTAAGCACTAAGCCATGGTGATGGGCCATGGCAGTTTGCCTTCTATTCCGTTTGTAAGTATCTACCCTTAATTTAATGACATATTGATTACAGTTCTAGCAAACCTAACACTCCTTGCCTTCGCTTGCTTTGAAACCATGGCCTCTCAGTTTCCCTCTTTCATCTGATGACTACTTTGTACTTTCTCCTTTGGTTTCTCTGATCTCTGTGCCTCAAGGCCCTGGGAGCTCATCACCTTATAAGAAATCAAGTATGTGCTGATGATGGCCAAATCTCCACTTGTAGTCCAATTTCCTTTTTAAGCTGCTGTCACAAACACCCAAGTGCCTAACTCCTTTCTACTTGAATGACTTACACCTACTCCCGGATACTTAAACCTGAACTCAACATCTGTTCAATTTTTCCTCTTCCTCCTCCCTGTGGCTTCTAAAGCTGCTTTCCTCTACTAATTCCTTCAGGTCAGAGGACTCCATGCCTCCAGGCACAAAGGGGAAAACCTCAAGGTCATTGCTACTCCTCCTCCTTTTTGTTTATCTCACTCACTTCACCCAGCCTTATGCATTCTTTTGGCTAAAACTTCTCAAAGCCATGAATCTCTCTTCTTTTTTAGGCATGAATCTGGCCACAGCTATCATTCTCTTTTTGAAAACTACCCATTTTTCTCATTTTATTTTACCCTTTCCTCTTTTTTTGTTTCCTCTCTCTTCCCGCCATTCTTTTGGTTTGTTATTTTATACGCCTGTCCTAAATAAACATATTTTTGTTCATAAATGCGATTTACTAGACTGGTCCTATAGGAGAGTGGTTGAGGGAGCCAGTCACACACAGCTGGTCATTTGATTCAAATCTCATTCCAGGCAACTTGAACACATGTGCCTCAAATCCCACCAGGATGGAGGAATGGAAGGGAGGGAATGGCTGCATTGTCAGGTTCCCTTGGGGATGATTTCTTTCTCTCCCTTTCTCTGTCTCTCTCTGGCAAGCAAGTGTACCCACTGGAAAAGAAAAAAGAAACAGTCTGTATATTATGTTTGTAATAGATCATTATATAATACCATTCTTAAATATCTATTAAAATTACTTAGTGGAATTTAATTCAGGAGTATAATGGTAATATTGACAGTGAAGTTTTTTTTTAACCATATTTAATTCAATTATTTGGATGTTGTCTGGTAACACTTGAACACTCATCATTTAATTATTATTAATAGAATATTCATTTGCTCACATGAAACCAAACCACAAAAGTCTCTAAATATGAGTTCATTTCTGGTGCACTGTCTTTTGCCAAAATCACTATACCTGTAGACTAGACTAGACACTTTTGTTTGCTCTTTATCTATTTCCTTTATAATAATTTTCTACCTGACTAGTAAAGACTAAATCAACAGCATTACATCTCTAGCGAAAACAAATGGAACACATATAAAGAGAAAGACCAAAACTGAGAATGTTTAATTGTCAAAATGTTACTCTGAGGTACCTGAGTAACACTTGTATGGACATTACAGTAAATGATCAGTTTCAGAACTTTACATTTTGAAATGTAGTTTGGGTTTTGATGGTTTTAAAAAATATTTGTTCCATTCATCCAAAATATGACTTGTTACTTTTATCATTAAATACTAAACACCTCCAAGATCCAAGTTAAACATCACTGATCGGATCCTCTTCTCCCTGCCAATGTAACGTAATTGCCTTTTGTCTGTTTGCTTTGCATTTTATTGTCAGTTTTATATAATTTCTATTTTTCCTATTTTTAAAATTTCTTGTTTCTTTTTGGGAGTAACATGTATTGCATTTGTAAGAGTTCAGGCACATAGCATAGGATATAGTAGTTGAATACTAGCTACATTATTAAGATTATTTCTAGGGGACCAGCAGATGGCATACTGGTTATATTGTTGGACTTCCACATAGTTGACTGGGTTTGAGTCCTGGATGCAGAAGCATAAAATCATACCTGGAGTGTTTGCATGTGTTTGCAAAATCCCAAGAGTAGAATTTAGGAGGAGGGATTGTAGCGTGGCCATCCCCCCTGGGGGGTAATTTCCTGCTTTCTGTTTCTCTGTCCCTTTTTCTAGCTGGTGAGTGCTTGTGCTCTGTAGAAAAATCTCTCATAGCGTTCTATAAAAGACAACAGAGAGATTTGAATCTAAGTGGTGTATTATTACAAGTGAGGAGGAAAGCACAAATCTGTGAAAAAGAACCTGGCCCATATTTGCATGCTAACATGATTGATTTAAACCTTTTAATCATAACCATAAGTGGAAAACAGGTTTGTGCCAATAATAAATGCACACAGAAACTGTTTTGCTTAGAATTTAGTAGCACTTTCAACACATAAAATTTTGTGTGAAGATATAAGAAACTGTATTCTCAGCAACTTATTCTTGCTTAAGATTGGGATTTAATGAAAGTAGAAAAAAAATTTCTCAAATGAACTCTATCCAACAGCCAGAGGTTCTGATCAGGACTGGAATTGCAATAATAGCAATGAAGATGAACATCAGAAATGGACACTATTCTTTGACTGTTTGATTATAAATTGATCACTGAGTCGAAGTATAGACATTTGGATATTTATCCTCTGGAAATGCTCACTGGACTGGATAAACTCTTTCTGGTTCTGGCAATAGCAGAATTCATCATCGGAATGCTGGGGAATGTGTTCATTGGAGTGGTAAACTGCTCCCAGTGGGTCAAGTACCAAAAGGTATCCTTGGCTGACTTCATCCTCACCTGCCTGGTTATCTCGAGAATCTTTCAGCTGTTGGTGTTACTGTGTGACGCATGCATAGTTGGAATAGCCCCACATTTATATGTCACTTCCAAGTTAGTAAAACCTATTACTACTCTTTGGAAACTAAGTAATCACTTGACTACCTGGTTTGCCACCTGCCTAAGTGTATTCTATTTCCTTAAGATTGCCCATTTCTCCCACCCACTTTTCTTCTGGCTGAAATGGAGAATGAACCAAGTGATTCTAGTTCTTCTTGTACTTTCTTTTTTCTTGCTTATTTTTGATTTACTAACACTGGAAAGATATTTTGATCTCTGGATAAATATCTATAGAACAGATGAAAGTAATCTGACTTTCTATTTAGATGAAACTAAAACTCTCTATAAGAAAGACCTAACCTTCCTCAACATGCCTTATTGTATCCCCGTTGTTCTGTCTCTGGCCTCCTTGCTCCTTCTGTTTCTGTCCTTGGTGAGACACACTAGAAATCTGAAGCTCCACTCCACGGGCCATGGAGACTCCCGCACAGAGGCTCATAAGTGGGCAATGAAAATGGTCATGTCTTTCTTCTTCCTCTTCATGGTTCACTTTGCATTCATACAGTCAGGACAATGGATAATTTTTATGTTTTGGTGGAACAAAAACTACATGAAGTTTGTCACATTGGCTTTGAATGTCTTTCCCTCGGGCCACTCACTGATTGTGATTCTGGGAAACCACAAGCTGAAAGAGACAGCCTTGATGGGACTATATCATCTTAAGGACCACCTGAAATATTTTAACTTTGTATACAGAGTATCTGAAGTCTTTTCTAAGCAAATAACTTAGTGAAGAGTCTTTTATGATTATTCCTATTTTTTCCCTGCTCAATTTCTTTACATGTTCAACACACCTGAAAATTTCCCTTCCTTACTAAGCTGCTTTTGATCTTATAATTCATATACAATCTGCAAATACCATTTTATAATTAATCTTTTTGTTTCTTTTGAGTATTGGCAAGAAGTATTTTAAAATCTCAAATATTATTTTAAAGAGAATCTAAATTCACTCATTGTATATGCAAAATATCTGTGATTACAACTCCTGAGGGGAAAGCTTGTAATTATGCAAAAAACAACATAAATTATAAAATGGTGAAAATAGAATATAAGTTTTCTAAAAAATTCAATTAAAAAACTAAAACCACAGTATGAAAAAAAATCACAGTTCAAAGTCTTAATTTTTTAAATGAAAGAATAGTCTATCTTTGTTAACTGAGGTTTTGTTGATAACAGGAAAATGAGAGTTATGTGAGAATATGAATAATATTTGTACACAAAATAAATTATCTTTTTTTTTTGAGAGGCTTTTTTGCTATATGTAGCATGCACTCGCCAGAAAGACGGAGAAAGACAGAGAGACAGAAAGTGAGAAATCACCCCCCAGGGGGGATGAACTCGCCGCAATCCCTTCTCCTCCATTCTCCTTTCAGGATCTTGGGCACGCACGCACATGCACCTGGCATGAGTTCAAGCCACGAGGTCCGGGACTTGAACTGTGGTCGACTACATGGGAGTGCAGTGACATAGCCATTACACTAACTGCTGGTCCCAAAATAAATTATCTTTAAGTGGAAACTGGAAACATATGATCATAATGCTAATCATAATTTGAAGCACCAAATCATAAACTTGTTTTTGAAAAATTATTTATTTACTTTTACTTATTATCATTACTTTTTAATTTGCTACAGGGTATGTGCACTCAACAGAGTGACAGGGAGAGAGACAGAGAAGAAACGTGAGAAAGTAAGCCATCAGGTCTGGGACTCGAAGTGCAGACAGCCATGTGGGAATCCAGCACCTTAATCTCCATGGAAACTGCTGGCATAATCATAAACATTTTTTGATGGTTTTAGGTACTTACTAATTTTGCAAAATTCAAGGATATACAAAACGTGTTGCAAAACCAATGTTTCTGTCATGTTATGTAACAGCAATGTTTCTGCCATGTTATGTAACAGAACTAAAAATATACAGAATTATTATCTCTTAATTTAGAATCATATTGCTAGAATAAAAAGATCATAAATACACATTATGTTTGTGCAACTGGCATGCATTTTATTGCAGTTTGATCACTAGCGTTCTTAGAGAAACAAACAGAAACATTATCAATAAGGAAAGCAGAGAAAGCAATTTATAACTGAACACCACATCTTTATTGTAAATTTTGGAAGTGCATATGGAATGCTGTGACTATGTGATCATCTAAGTTTAATTTAATTCTCCATTCCTAAGCGTGGGTACACATGCATGAGTGATAGACAGAGGGGCATGTCCAGTCCTTCAGCCCACTGGATCCTAAGCACTTGCCCATGTGTCCAGCATGGCATGTTTCAGGCCGAGCAGCCAGAGAGCCACATCACAGTCGCCAAGTGGGATCCAGCTTCTCTCGAGCAGCACATGATGGCTGGGCTACGGAGCAGGCTCAGTATGAATACATATAATAGGATTATAAATTGTAAGTGAAAGTAAGAGTGAGGTAATTTTGAATACTATGGTATGGATTATAATATCATACAGACGCTATACATGTACCTATAATGGAATTCTTTAATAGTGAAAGAATTTTTTGAGAATTTATCTTCGAGGTATTCTTTAAACTGTGTTAAAGGAAATAAGTTGCAATTAAATGATAAATATGGATTTGAAAAATTAATCATGATGGAGCCAGAGGTAAGAGTACTACTTTATGGCTGTGCCCTGGAGCGTGGATGTTAGAATTACTGACGTTTCCTTCCCTCTCCCGAGTCAAATATGTAAATCTAAACTGCAAGCACATCTGGGCATTTTGATTCTTCCATGTAGCAAACATAATGATGTAAATAATGGTTTTAGCCATAATAGAGTGCCTATTTTACTTAGCAATTTGCATTTTACAGAATCCCAGGTACATGTATTATTTTGGACACTAACTCAGTAGTTTATAAATGAATATTCTTTTTTTTTTCTTTTTGAGAGATTTTCACTGTAGGGCGCGTGCGCTCGCCAGACAGACAGAGAGAGACAGAGAGACAGAAAGTGAGAAATCACCCCCCGGGGGGATGGTCACGCCGCAATCCCTTCTCCTCCATTCTCCTCTCGGGATCTTGGGCACGCACGCACACGCGCCTGGCGTGAGTTTTAAGCCACCGGGTCCGGGACACGAACCGTGGTTGACTACGTGGGAGTCCAGCGACATAGCCATTATGCCAACTGCTGGTTCCCATAAATGAATATTCTTATAATTAACTTGCCCTCAGAAAAGATTACATGCAAACAAAGTTGGATATATTTTAACCTAGGTATTGAGCTTGTTTAGTTTACGATATTTTTTCATGTAAATGGCTTTAAGATAACGTACTCTTTACAAGATGATTACCAAAAACATTGTTAGTTTTTAGAGTTACTAAACTTTTCCTTCATTTTAATTTTTTTAAAATGGGCAGGAGGGTCAGCAGATGGCATAGCAGTTATGTTGCTGGACTACCACATGAGTGACTGAAGTTGGAGTCCCTGACCCAGTGGCTTGAAAATCATGCCAGGTGCATATGTGTGCCCAAAATTCTAGGAGGAGAATAGAGAAGAAGGGATTGTGGCATGGCCATCTCCCCTGAGAGATGATTTCTCACTTTCCCTCTCACTGTCTATCTCTCCAGCAAGCACACATGCTCTAAGGCAAAAACCTTTTTAAAAAATATGGGCCAGCAAGTGGAGTGGTGGTTAAGGCACTGGATCCCACATGACCAACTCTGAGGTTCAAGTCCTGTATCTAGCAGCTTAACAAAACATATTTGGTGTGTGTGTGTGTGTGTGTGTGTGTGTGTGTGTCTACCAAGAATCACGAGAGGAGACTAGAGGAGAAGGGAATGTAGCATGGCCACTCTCCCCTACCCCACCCCAAAAGGTGATTTCTCACTTTTCCTCTCTCTCTGTCTCTATTGGTCTTTTCCCAGTGAACCCACATGCCCTACGGCAAAGATAAAAATAAATATAATTAATTAATTAATTAAAAATTGCCAGATGATGTGTGTGCTGGGCAGACAGAGAAAGAGAGGGAGGGAGAAAGCACTCACCAATGGGGTATGGTAACTTTCTAATCCCTTCTCCATCTCTCTAACCTGTCTAGATTTTGGGCATGTTTTTCAAGTTCTGAGGTCGAGATTCTGACCACAGTTGTTCAAGGGGGATTCACCATTCCTTAATCACTAGGGCCAGCCTTAAATTTTTCATTGATGTCTAAGATAAAGCAATTGAGCCACCATATGAGGAATTCTTGCTTCTTGTAAATGGACCATAGAATAAGTATGTATTTATGAGTGAAGTCCACTCTTGGGCAGCAACCTTAGGGGATAAAACTGTAAGAAATAGGACCCTATTCTTGATAAGAGAAGAAAAGTTGTGACTAGTAAAAAAATTCCAGGCTGGGATTCTGGATATTTGAATGGCTAGAGAGTTCACACAATGCATCTCCATTTTTCCCTTCACAAAGCTATCATGGGGGTCTCAGAGCATCCAAGCACACATGCATTGCTAGGTCCATGATGACTAGAGAAGAAAGACGGACATAATTATACCCTACCCTGGGACCAGAGTGTGGGGAAAGGGAGAATATCACTGATCCTTGTGGACTACCCGCTTCTCACTCACCAAGTAAATGTTCATTTTAAGAAATGTTTATTTCAATTTATACAGACAGGCGATTTATAGGAATGAAACCAATAACTTCTTTCAACTGCTGACATTGACTTATCTCTGATTTCTTGGTTTAATTTTGAAGATATGAGACCTAAGTCGGATACACCGTACATACTTTCTTGAACTCTTCTGAAAGTATATATTAGACAGCACCCCTATACTGATCTCTATGAAAGAGGTATACAAATTTCCTCAATGTTTCAGATGGTTTATCTACCATCTCCTTAGAAGGTGGTTCCTTAAATCAAAAATCTTGACTTGACCCCATTTTCTCTGAGCCAGGGTCATGCTTTAAGGGGTGTTTGGATTACTGCACAGCCACTCCCAATTCTCTCATTCCAGACACTGAATGGTATGGTGTAACCCACAAACTATTCAGGACCCTAAGACCATATTTTACAAGGACAAATTCATCTGAAAAGTTTAATGAATTTAAGAAACATAGATAAGTGATCTCTTTTGCCTACTAGTACACTAAATCTCATTTCATAATTTTCAAACTTTTCTTAGTAAGAAAAGTACATAGAGTATGTTTGCCCAGCTTAAATCAATATACGGCAGGCCTTGTAGCCTAATGGTTAAGGGAATTGGATTCCCTGTGGAACAGAGGTCATTAGTAGATGCTGGGAAGGTTATAAGAACCGTAAGAATTTTATAATGTGTGCTCTCACTTGAGGGAAATACGCATTGTGGTGCTTGATATATTATGAAGTTGATGATAATGATGATGACACATGTATATCCAGAACTACATAGACATTTAGATTTCCAAACTGTATTTATTATGTTAGAAATTGTACAAGACTGTGATTGTGGTTCAAATGCCAGACCTGATGACTTGAAAAGCACGCTGGGCACATATGCATGCCCCAAATCCCAGCAGGATGAAGAAATGGAGAAGATCTGGAGGCTTTAATATGCCCCATAGAGAGTGCTTTCTCTTTCTGTCTCCCAGTCTCCCTTCAGAAAGCACACGTGCCCTCGGTCAGTTAAAAAACTTTTTAAAAATCAATATAAATGCAGTCTCAGAAAACTAAGGAAATGCCCAGTCATTCTTATTTTCAGACAGGACTCCAATGCTTGCCTGTGTGGGGACTGGTGCCAAGGTGCCTCATAAGCTGGACTCGTCTTAGGTTTATCATGAGGGAGAGCCAGTGGGGATCTTTCTCTTTAAGGATTTTGAGGAAAAAAACTGCAGCCTTCAGTTTTGGAAATGAAAGGGGAATACTAAGTCAAACAAAAATCTACAACAAAACATGAAAGGAATATTCAAGGATAGCAGGAGTTTAGCTGGGCATACATACTCTATGTGGCAAAGATGAAACCTCTTTCTCTTCAAGCTGTGGCCCTGGTCCTTCTGATTGCTTCTTGGGTTAAATTTCAGCCAGGGAACTATTTTTTCAACTGAAAAAACACAAAGGTCAGTTTTTTTAACTTAGTGATGTATCAAAGGAGTTGTTGCTAAATTCAAGATACGAGGGTTCTAAGTTGTGATTCGGAAAGAACCAGGAGGGGCCCAGCCACTGTGCAATGGCTGGGGTTGCATGAGAGGCCTGGGTTTGTCTCCCGGTCCAACTTAAAAAGTCAAGCAGGGTGGTCTGCATCTGGAGTCCTAGATAACTGAAGGCTGGGGCAGGAAAATTATCATGTTTGAGATCCTGCCAAAAATACTGGGGCTAGAGAGTGGTGAAGCTGGACTCACATAGGAAGTTTCTGCTTTGCATACTGAGCCGTGCCTGCCATGTTTATTGCAGCACTATTCACAATTGTTAAGACATGGAACCAGGGACCAGCAGTTGGCGTAATGGCTATGTCGCTGGACTCCCATGTGATCGACTGCGGTTCGAGTCCTGGACCACAGAAGTATGTATGTGTGTATGTGTGCCTGTGATCCAGGCTTGCTGAGGCTGTGGGTGGATCAAGGCATGGGGGCCTTACAGGCAGTAAGCCTCCCCCCCTCAACCCCCGTGTGTGTGTCTCTCTCTCTCTGAAGAAATGAGTGATAAACTTGAGATAAAAGGTAAAATATACATACTGTCTTAGATAGAGAAGAGTGGAAAGCCCTGAGATAATGGCAGAAGGGCGTCTTGCATCACCAATCACAGCTTATCAGGGGATACAGCTAGACTCTCTCTAAGGACTCTTTTCTCCCTCCTGTACTCCTTTCGGCACTGGGAAGATGAAATTTATCTTATCTTTTTCTATTTCCTAAGCTTTCTTCAAAGAAAGGTTATTATCTTCCCTCCTGCTGTTCCACATATGCACACAGGAATTCACCAGGCTGTTTGGTCAGCATCCTACTTCCCACTGGGCAATGAACTGATATGAACAAAATCATCCCTATGCAGATACTCATACCTTTGAAGTCCATACTGGGCATGTGATTATTGAGTAATTAAATTCCTTATCTGGAGGTTGACAGGTGGCGTGGTGATTCCCACATAGCCTACCGGAATTTGAGTCCCAGATCTGGCGGCTTGTTTTCTTACTTTCCCTTTCTCTCTCTCTGTTTCTTTCTGGTCAAACTTAAAAATAATACTAACAAATGGAATTAAATAAATAAACTTAAAAATTCCTTATCTGACAAGAAGTACACAAGTACATGTAAAAGTCTGTGAATTCAAAGAGGTTAGCTATAATGACAGATCTTCCCTCTTAAATATCCATGATAGACCTTGTGATAAAATAAAATTTAACCTTGGGGCCAGCAGGTGGCTTGAAAATCACACTGGGAACCATGTGCACATTGTCCTCCCAAAACCCAGGAGAACGGAGGAGAAGGGATTGTAGGGTGGCCCATCCTCCTAGAGGGTCTGTGTGTGTGTGGGGGGGTGCTGAGTTCTCACTTTCTTTCTCATTGTCTTTCTCAGGCAAGCTCATGTGTCCTATGGCAAAACAAACAAACAAAACAAAACAAACAAACAAAACCCCTTAAAACAAACAAAAACACCTAACCCATTCCCAGCAGAATTGTGCTCTGGCAGCTGCTCACTCACACGCCTTTCTGGTGTGGAGTTTGTGACTTCATTCTGCTTCTCAGGGTGGGTCTCTAACTTTAGAGGCCTGAACTCCCCCCACTCCCAGCCCATGAATGTTTTACACAATGCTATTTGACTCCTACCATCCAATAACGATATTTCTCTCTCTCTTTCACTCCCATGTGCTCCCTGTCACCTACAAAGGGGAACCCTCCAACACGGTTGGTGGGTATGCAATTTAGTACAGCAACTATGGAGAACAGTATGGAGTTTTCTCAACGACTTACAAATAGAACTACTATATGATCCAGCAATTCCATTCTGGGATTTCTAACCAAAGGATAGGAGGACACTCAGTCAGAAAGATACTTGCACATACATGTTTATTGCAACACTATTCACAATTGCTAAGACATAGAACCAACCTAAATGTCCAAGAACACATGAGTGGATTGAAAAAGTGTGGCAAGTATATACTACCACTATAAAAATTGTAAGATCCCATCATTTAATACAAAGTGAATGAATATAGAAGATTTAATATCTTTTTATATTACCTTTTCCCACTTCCAGTAGATAATAGCTTATTCAAAAATCAAACAGCTAGTAATTATTTGAAAACAAGTTCAAAAATTCAGCAAAGTAGCTCAGATAGAGATGCGATTTTGATACTTTTGCATATATGATGTCATTCTATAAAATCATTCCCCTTTTATCTGTGTATTCAAGAAGTCTTAAAAGTTTCAAGACCCAAACCAGTTGTCACTATTCTCTTGAAACTAGCATCAACTATTGAACACCAATTTTATAGAACCCTCCTCTGTGTTGTAATTGCATTCTCTCTCTCTCTAATTGCTAGGAGGCATGCACATTCTCTAGAGAGACAGAGACAGAAACAAAGACAGAGAAAGAAAGAAAGGCAGAAACATCTTCCAATGGGACATGACGATACCAAAATCCCTTCTCCTCTCTTTCTCCCCCCTTTGGGGTGTAGGACACACACGTTTCTAGAATGTTTATCAGACTTCTAGGGCTGAGATAAACCACAATGGATCCTATAGAATGTGGCTCCCTTAACCTGCAGGCTGCAGGGCTGGCCCATAATTGTATTTTGACAAAACTTTTGTCACATTCAATAGTAATAGCTAATTTAGTGCTGCTTATTCCACTGCTCTGTGAATTCCTTAATACTGTTTATTATATTTATTTCCTCTGTAATAGAATTTAAAATTTGTTGGGTTTTATTTAATGGAATCTATGAATAATGTGTATGTTATAAAGAGTTTTTAGAAAATTCTATTAAAATTAAAATAGTTGATTCTGAATTGTAATGTTTCAGTTGAGAAAGTACAAATCTGTGTAAAGAAAACCGCCTCTCATATTTGCATGTTTGTGTGCCTGATTTCACCCTTCCAGGTGTTCTCACAAGTGGAAAATTCCTATCAGTGATGGTAATGGGTGAGCTTTTTTTCTATTTAATTTTATAATCAGTAAACTGACTGAAAGTTAGTTTTTTCATTAACATCTGTGAGACTGGATCATCTTGTGCACATTTCAGGTCTACATGTGTGAGTAATATAAAAAAGAGAAGATCCTTTGTGAAGATAAGTGAAATGGTATCAAAGGACAAAACATTGAATTACTTTGAGCATTTTTAAATATAAGGAAAAACATCAAAGTGGATACTATTCTACAACATCTTGACAGCAAAAGTGTCACTGAAACACAGTATTAGCTTTCTGGATTTCTTTCTACAGAAATGCCATCTGGCATTGAAAAGACCATTTTGATAGCAACCATAGGTGGATTAATAATGGGAATATTGGGAAATGGATTCATTTTACTAGTTAACTGCATTGACTGGGTGAAGAATCAAAAGATCTCTTCATTGGATGGCATTCTCAGTAGCCTGGCTATCTTCAGAATCAGCCAACTTTGGATTATAGTATTTGATTTATTTGTAATTATGCTTTGGCCACAACTATATACTATTGAGATACTTGCAAAATTTATTAGCTGTTTTTGGATGTTGACTGATCACCTAGCTACCTGGTTTGCCACCTGTCTGAGTGTTTTCTACTTTTTTAAAATAGCCAATTTCTCCCACCCCTGCTTTATCTGGCTGAGATGGAGAATTAGCAGAGTGCTGCTTGGGCTCATACTAGGTTCTCTGTTCTTACTGTTTGTCAACTTGGCATTAGTGGACACTCTTAATGGCTTCTGGATTAAGGTCTATGAAAGATATAAAGGAAACTCAACTTGGTCTTCAGATGTAAGTAGAATCAATCTTTACAACACAATTGTTTACAGTTTCATCTGCTTAGTCCCCTTCCTTCTGTCCCTGATCTCACTGCTCCTTTTATTTCTCTCCATGATGAGACATATCAGGAATCTGCAGCTGAATTTCATGGGCTCAAGGGACCTCAGCACAGAGGCCCATAAAAGGGTCATGAAGTTGGTGGTGTCTTTCCTCTTTCTCTACATGGTTCACTTTTCCTCTATCCTACTAATAGGTTGGGTTTACCAGATACAATGGAGGTATCAGGTCGATTTTTTTGTCGCATCAACATCAATTGTCTTTCCTTCAGCTCACTCATATACCCTAATTTTGGGAAACCACAAGTTGAAACAGACTGCCTTGAGACTACTGTGGCATCTTAAGTGCCACTTGAAAAGAGAAAAACCTTTAGCTTCATAGACTTTTCCAGAATTATGAATATTCCATGGAAATTAAGGAGGAGACATAGAAGATTCATTTCCACCTCTATTTTTCTCACTGGATTTTTTTTTAAGCTACCATTGCATACCATAGCAGTTCTCTAGAATGGCTTTTAAACTAAGAATTTACTCACAAAGACACAAAATTGAATCTTTTTAAAAGTAGGCATTGTTATAACACTTGCTAATAATAAAAAAATTGTGACAATGTAAATATATGAATATAAAATATATAATGCAACATGTGTTAATTTTGTATGTACTTATGTCACATGTAAGGAAAAAAAATGAGTATTTAGATGTGAAAAGTCTTTAACTGGAGTAGGTAGAATATTTTTATAATAGTGAAAAATAAATCAAGGACTAAAAATGTTCAAAGGACATAATCTTACAAAAATAGATACAACTTTTTTCTTTGTTTTATTTTAAATCACAATTATACATATTTATAGGGTATAACATGATATTTTGATCCATGTATACAATGTGTAAGAAACAAATTAAGGTAATTAATATATCCATCACTTTAAACATTATTATTTCTTTGTGTTGGGGACTTTCAAAATCTTCTGTTTTAAAATACAGAATAAATTATTATTAAATAATCATTCTACTGTGCTGGAGAGCCCTAGAACTTAATTCTTTTTAAACTGTATTTTCATGCCCATTAAACAAATGAACATTCTATCATTAGGAATCCAAGCTACCTACTTTTGAAGATAAGAGAAAAATCAATTGAATTCATAAAAAGAAACTGAATAATTATTCCAGAGTGCATAATACTACTTACATTTTTGTTTATAAAGGTCAAATCACCTATTAACACTAAATTTTGTTTATGTATGTGTGCATACATGTGCATAAGTATTTATTTTTGTCACACCATGAATACTAGTATCCCCAATCAGAGAAAAGTAACAGAGCCAATTCACCAGAAATAAGAACTGAGAGAAAATTTTATAAGTGATTATCACATATTTACATAAATCTTAGACATGTTTGTGTATGTGTATGGTACTGGGTTGACTTTTATAATAATATAACTTGAATTAAACAAAGAAGCTAAAAATGTGTTTAATCTTAAGACCAGCATTTGATAAAATTGTGCTTGCTAATGATATTACCATTTTGAATATACTAGCACATAATATAGTAATTTTTAGGGATGAAAGTTGAAACTATCAGTAATGAAAAAAAACTTTGTTCGGGTTGATTGACATATTTTTCAATGATAGAAGTCAATAAAATAAGAAGAAACTAAAAATAAATGTTCGAAATATGTTGTAAGTTAATTTTGGTGGAACAGCAGGTCATTAGTAGATGCTGGGAAGGTTATAAGAACCATTAAGAGCTTTGTAATGTGTGCTCTAACTTGAGGGAAATACACATTGTGGTGGTTGATATATTATGAAGTTGATGATAATGATTATGACACATGTCTATCCAGAACTATATAGACATTTAGATTTCAAAACTATTTATTACGTTAGAAATTGTACAAGAAATTTTCTAATGATCACATTGGGGTTATCTTGTTTTAGGAAAGGTAAAATTAAAATCATACTATCTCTATTTAGGTTCAGATAGTGAGGGTAATTGGGTTTAGAACATACCCAATAAGAACTGAGAGAAAATTTTATAAGTGATTATCACATATTTACATAAATCTTAGACATGTTTGTGTATGTGTATGGTACTGGGTTGACTTTTATAATAATATAACTTGAATTAAACAAAGAAGCTAAAAATGTGTTTAATCTTAAGACCAGCATTTGATAAAATTGTGCTTGCTAATGATATTACCATTTTGAATATACTAGCACATAATATAGTAATTTTTAGGGATGAAAGTTGAAACTATCAGTAATGAAAAAAAACTTTGTTCGGGTTGATTGACATATTTTTCAATGATAGAAGTCAATAAAATAAGAAGAAACTAAAAATAAATGTTCGAAATATGTTGTAAGTTAATTTTGGTGGAACAGCAGGTCATTAGTAGATGCTGGGAAGGTTATAAGAACCATTAAGAGCTTTGTAATGTGTGCTCTCAACTTGAGGGAAATACACATTGTGGTGGTTGATATATTATGAAGTTGATGATAATGATTATGACACATGTCTATCCAGAACTATATAGACATTTAGATTTCAAAACTATTTATTACGTTAGAAATTGTACAAGAAATTTTCTAATGATCACATTGGGGTTATCTTGTTTTAGGAAAGGTAAAATTAAAATCATACTATCTCTATTTAGGTTCAGATAGTGAGGGTAATTGGGTTTAGAACATACCCCTTTAAGTAAAAAAGTTAAAGATTACTTAACATTTATTAGGATATGCTAAGAATAGTTTTAATTTTTAAATTTACATTTTCATATTACTAAGCTTTTATTTAGTGACTAAGATAAAAATAAACAGCTATGCACAATCTTTGCTTATTGTGAGTGGGACTTAGCAGTAAATGCCTCATTAGGATCAAATCTTCACTTCTCATGGAGAGATAGAGCTATAAGGAACAGGGACCTATTTCTAATAATTGAAGCAAAGAAGATGACTATTAAAAGATGAAGCATGAGGCACAGGCTGGGGTGGTGGCTGCTAATGTATTATATTTTCTCTATTAAAATGGCATTTTTGGATTGAGCTCTGTATCACCACTTTCCTTAACAACAAACAGGTAGAGTAGAAGACCCAAGACATGATCCAAGAAAACTACTACTATCACATCCGTAGGTAGTCTCATCCAATCTGGAGAGAAGCATATCTTTTTCTGACCCAATAATTGGGAAAATAAAATTATCATCATTGCTTACTCGTCAATCACTTCCCTTAAAATAAACTTTGATTCGTCTCAATGTCATGAGTTGTTCATTTTTTTCCAGTTTGGCTATACCACTGATTTACAGAAGAGTCGCAAATAAACTGTTCTTTATTTTTTTTCTTCCTTTCTTCCTTTTCTTTCTTCTTCCTTCTTTTTTTGACAAGATCTCACTATGACACTCTTGCCTCAGCCTCCTCAGTAGCTGAGACAATGGGTGTGAGCCACTGTGTTGGGCATTTAGTGTAGACCAGGGATAAAACCAGGGTCTCTCCTGTGGCTCTTAGTCTACTAAGCAACAGCATTCAGAGCATGCTGCCCAACTGGTTTGCAAATAACCTGTTTCAAATATTAAAGAAAACTTATATCTGACTTCAGGCTAGAATTTAAGTGACTTCAACTATTTTAGTGGTTCAGCTAGGTTGTCTTGAACTCTATTGAAAAAAAAGTTCTAGTGAAAATACATAAGGGTTAACACACATTTCAGAGCATGCGATGGTCTCTTGGATCTTTGATGGTTCAGATGACTTGCTGCTCTTTAGTAACCTCATGTCCTTTGAGCTAGTAACTTCCTTGATAAAGGTACATGAGGGGTCAGAAACCTGTAACACTCATTAATACTATCTATAGTAACCAATACTGTAAGCTGGATTGCCAAGCATAAATCTTCATTTAAAATATTGATCAGGTGGTTGGTTTGATCAATTCAGAAACTAGACAATTTGTTTTCATGGGCGGAGTGTGTTATTTTAGAAGAAATGTCAGGTGACAGACTTTTTCACATTTAGCAATTTTGGGGGACACTAAAATAAGCGAAACTTCAGAGGATAAAGGCACTATCTTAATTTGTGCATTGGTGCGCTGCGCTATTCCTTAGTCCTGTGTTTAAAGAAGTAGTTCTAGAAATGCTTTTCTCCCTCTCATATAGCTATAAACTGGTCTCTATTTTTTTTTTTAATCGTCAGAGAGTATATGCACTCACTAGAGAAAAAGAAGAGGCAGAGTGGGGATGGAGGGAGGGAGAAAGTACCTCCCATGGGGTGCGGTCACAATCCCTTCTTCACCATTTCTCTATCTCCTTGAGGTTTTGGACATGCACACATATACACTCATGATATAGCTTGTTTTTCAAGCTACTGGGGCTGGGTTTGAGTCATGGTAGGCTATATGGGATCTGCCTACCTTAACCATATTGCTATGAGGCTAGCCCAAGCCTCTGAGTTTTAAAGCTTATGTTAATTACACTAATCTTCGACTCTGGTGTGATACTTTCAAAGTTTTCTGTTTATAAATGAAAAGCTAAAATGGCCTCTTGAAAAAGTGCTTTTTTTCACTTTGAACATCATTTTTATCTGTGGGACAAGGTTTATTTCTGTGCCAATAATTAGAATTAAGACCAACTATAGTAGTTCATCATTTGGTTGTATGAGGATTTACTTTTCCTCATTTTGGTTATGAAAAGGTATGTCTGACTTCTCTCATTAAGATATGAAGATCAGCACTTCTCATTGTTCAAGGATGCTCTCCATTTCCTGTGAGTAAATCCATACACTTGGTGTTGAAACCCATAAGGAGGGTCAAGATTTTCTAATGTTAACTGCAGATGCCTAGTCAGGATAGAAACTGGCAGGATTATCTTCAGATGCCCTGTAATTAAGCTACTAGGAAAGCCATAGTTTCTGGTTTTCATTTGTAGTAGGCATTGGGAATGTCCTTTGGCTTTTGTTTTTAGAGATCTTTGCTATAGGGTGCGTGCCCTTGCCAGAAAAACAGAAAGCAAGAAATCAAAGTCCAGGGGGATGGCCACGCTGCGATCCCTTCTCCTGGAATTTTAGGCACGCACACACATATCCCCAGCGTGAGTTTTAAGCTACTGGGTCCAGGACTCGAACCGTGATCGACTATGTGGGAGTCCAGCGACATAACCATTATGCCATCTGCTGGTCCCTATGCTGTGGCTTTTCATTGTCCAAAGAGCACTGTAGAAATTATATTTGTGGGGAGTGAGGGGAGAGAGAAGTTCATTTCATCTTTGAAAACATTTGTAATCTGTCCCTGGGGGGCAATAAAATATCAAGTTGTCCTAATTCATTCAGGCTGCTATAACAACAAGTCATTAATTGGGTGGAGAATAAAACAGGAATTTATTTCTCACAGTTCTGGAGGCTGGAAAGTCCAAGATCAAGCAGCAGCAAATACAGTGTATGCTTCCTTGTTCATAGATGACTGTCTTCTCAGTGTAACCTCACATGGCAGAAAGGACAAGGGAACTCTCTCTGGGTTTTCTTTATAAGACCATTAATCTGATACATGAGGGCTCCATCCTCGTGACCTAAATGCCTCCCAAAGGCCCTTCTCTCCTAATATTATCATCTTGGGGGCCAGGATTTCTTTCTTTCTTTTTTTAACTACCAGAGGATGCATGTACCCACCAGAGAGAGCATCTTGCACTGGGGTATGGTTCTTTCTTCATTGCTACATCCTGTTGGAATTTTCCATGTGCACACACATGTACTCAGTGTTATTTTCAAGCTGCTGGGGCAAAGATTCGAACTCTAGTTAGCTATGAGGGATCCAGTTTCCTTAATTACTAGGTTATGTGGCTAGCCTGGGTGTTAAAATTCCAACATATGGATTTTGGGAGAACACAAACATTTGGACTATAATATGATTATTCTCATTAAACCTGCAAGAAAATTTCTCAACACTTTTGATAATCCAAGTTAACAGGCTGAGGCAATTTAGTTCAACTCAACTGTTAGGAATTCTAATAGTTCTTGCATGGGCTCTTTTCTTGGTTCATTTGCTTGGGACTTCCCAAGTTGAGTATTCAGGCAACCAGGTTCAACATTTCTGGCATTAAGTTTTCCTTTCCCCTGCCTTTTGTCTATTTTTCAACTTTAATTTCTAGCCCTTAATACCTCTGTTTAAGGATCTTACTTTCTTATCTCTTAAATGCTAATGATCCACCAGAAAAGTCCACCATTATAATCAAACTGCAAGATTTTGTAACAGAAAATTTACTTACGGTTCCTCAGAGCAGCAGTAAACATGACTTTAAAATTTCAAATTGTCTAATTTCTATCCCACAGAGGGGAGGAAAGTGCTTCCCTTCCACTCCAGGGTAACTGTTTTTTATTCTCTCCTTTATACTTCTCCTTCCCAAATGAAATAGACCACTAGATTTTAGGCAGCGCAGAGTGTAACATTTCAGTTTTCCTATCAAATCCTGTTGAATATTTATACTGTAGTACAAAAGACTCTCAAAATATATGTTTTAAAGTTTACTATATATTCACAATAGAGAGAGCATGTATATGAGAGAGAAAGCTCCTTGACAGGTTCTAATGCCACAATTGCTTTTCACCAGCCCTTCAGTTTGTCAGGACTGTGGACATGTGTGTAAGCACCTGGTAGGTCTTCAGGCTAACCAAGGAAACTGAATCCATAGAAGGCCACGTAGCTTCTGGCATTGCAGTTCAGTTTGCTACTAATTGCACCACTAGGCTGGCAGAAGGCTCTCATATTTATGAAAGAACCAACCAACCAAAAATAGTTACTACTCAAGTGAAACTGTTTATAGAGATTTGAAAACAGAAGTATTTGTAATTACCTATACAAGGGATAACTGGAGATTTAATTATGGCTTGGCTGGTTACCATGACTGTGAAAAGTTACTCAACTTCTTTTGTTTCCTTATCTGAAAAATGTGCAGTAGGTAGCATAGTGAACTCAACTGCTGGAAGCTGCATGGCCAACTGTGGCTTTGGATCCCTGGCCCAGTCAGCCTGAACCATGCTGAGCCGTCCTGTGCCAAAGATCCTGATGAGGGCTGAGGGAATGAAACCACAGCATGATGGGACACTGTTAAGCATGCTTCCCCACCCCTCTCATATGCATGTGCAGGTCCTCTCCATCATAAATAAATTTCAAAAAATTCTTTTAAAAAAATTAAGGGGAACCAGTAGTTAGCATAATGGCTATGTCGCTGGACTCCCACATAGTCGACCGCGGTTCGTGTCCCGGACCCGGTGGCTTAGAACTCACGCTGGGCGCGTGCGCATGTGTGCCCAAGGCCCCAAGAGGAGAATGGAGAAGGGATTGCGGCGCGACCATCCCCCCTGGGGGGTGATTTCTCGCTTTCTGTCTCTATGTCTCTGTCTGTCTGGCGAGCGCATGCGCCCTATAGCGAAAACCTCTCCAAAAAAAAGAATTATGGAGATCATATATAAAAAGAGTTTTTCACAGTTCCTGTTAAGTTTAACATTTAGTTTAAACTCAGTAAGAAAATGATGCTGATGGTGATAATACGTACTTTTGGTCAAAGTAACACACATTTTTACTGTGAATTAAAAAAAAGAGAGACCCACCCATAAAGTTATATATGGCACTGTGTTCACTATTTTTTTAAATAATTATTTTATTTTAGTATTGTTATTCTTCAATTTGACCAGAGAGAGACAGAGAGTGTGTGAGAAAGCAAGCCACCAGGTCTGGGACTCAAACTGGTCAGCCACATGGGAGTCCAGCACTTTAAACACCACGCCACCTGCCCTCCCCTCACTTCTTCCTTTTATAGTTAAAATAAACTGCAACACAGAGTTACCATTCTCAAACTATATTTTTTAATCAATTACATTTCATAAGCAAGTGTTTTTCTCATTGGTAATGATCACACAACCTCTCTGCTTCTTTATGTTGAGGAATCTTTGCACAAGTTAATATTCATAATATTAACTTGAATATTATCTGAATAAGCTCAGTTTATAGACAATTCAGCATATCTAACCTTTGTAACAGCAGCAAATATTATCTTTGTTTCCATTATTGACCACTGACTACACACAGAAAAAAACAACAAAATTGGCATTTATTTATTCATTCTGCAATATTGTTTACTTTGCTTTAGGCAATGCTCTAGGATTGGGAATAGAACAATGGAAATAAAATCTTTGACTTGGTGGATTTTAGCTGCTTCTGTGCCAAGAGGAATAAAACTACTTGTGAATTAGAGAAAGCGGTATAACTCCTTGATCTTTTGGGTAAGAGCAAGTGTAGAATAATTGGTTTAGTCAGGGCAAAAATCTTGTTTTCCCTCTTGGGAAATTTCATTGGATTGCATCATGTGGGGGGGAAAAAAACACAACAAGGCTAAAGAGCAATTGGGAAGAATAAATGATAAATCATGAAAATTAATTTAGTTTCTCCAATATCTGCTGACACTACATGGTATAAAACTAGTTATCTTCCCTCACAGAGCTTTCCATCTAGTTGGAGGATATGATAAACACCGAACCTGCTAAAGTGTTAGTTTCTTCAGTGTAAATGACTGTGATCAAAGAAAAACACTGAAGGAAGCATGTTTGTGTAGCCACTTGAATGGAGCATCCACTGTCACCATTTCCAGGTGAATGGCAGACACACTAATGTTACGAACTGGGACATTAGTGCCTCTCAGGAATAATAATGCCCCATCATTCCAAGTCCCTTTGTATTACCATTTCATTGAAATGATTTGGAAAATCTGTCTTCTTGGATATATAAAACCAAAACAAAAACAGATAATAATGTACATGTAGGGCAAAATGAGATAATATATGACAATGATATAAGTTGATACTAACAAAGCCTTCAGATAAAAGAAAAGAAAAAGCTCCAATTTATGTGGTCAGTGGACTCTGGGAAAAATATAATGGAAGTGCCATCTAAGCTTAGCCTTAAAACACAGGTAAAAGCTAAGTGATGTATGTGACTGAATGTATAAAAGAAAATATATAAAACACACACACACAGGTAGAATTATCTAGGAAGAAAAAAGGGTAGAGATGACAGAAGACGAAGCTGTGCTCATCAGAATTAGGGTGATATGTAATAGTGTAGGAAGAACAATGACCCAAAGCCAGATATAGTGATAAGGGGGGTAGGATGCTTATAAACATCATACAGTATTATCTGTTGGACACAATGAGTAGAATATAAAATATTGCAACTAGTTCAAATCTTTCTGCAATGATGGCCCCCTTTTTGCTCAAATGTCTCAACAAGGATTATTCAAGAAGCTTTTTTATACCTCACAGAGTCAGTACCTTATTTGTCTCCTTTAGGACAGAAAAGCTCTGCTGGAAACGTAGGTTTTCTTAAGTAAAACTTAAGATACATACATGTGAATAAATTTACTGTGAATAAATTATAATTTATTCTATAATTACAAATACTGTTTATTGTGCATATGTGCATGAGTGTACGCTTATTTCTAATTATTAGCAGACTCACCTTTCAAGGGGGCTATATTTATCCTCAATAGTTGAGGAAATAGATTTTGAACGATTAATGAGATCATATAAGGCCACAAAACCAGTCTGTATTTTCATGTAGGTCTGACTGATATAAACACTCAATCCCATTCAACTCCGGTGGCTCTTAATCAGTGGTGTGCATTTGAATCACCTGAGAAATTTTTAAAAATGAAATAGATGCAAATTAGTTTTTAATCAAAAAGAACCATGTATATAATTTAAAAATAATCAGATAATACTGTTAACACTGATAGTGAAAAATGTCAAATCTTTGACTTTTCTCTACACATCCCTGATTTCCTTTTTTCAGAGGTCACTTTTAACTCCCAGCTACTGCCTTTTTTTTCTCTAAAAAACGATTATGGTACTTTTTATTGACTTTTCCACATATATTAGATATTGCATCTCTAGTATCACACACACAACTTTCCTCCTTCATCCTTTCAATGTTATCTAATCATTTCACATCAGATCAGTATTTACATAACTACCACTCACTGACTTTACAAGAGTAGTATTCACAGTAGAGGTATGCAGAGTCCTTATTAACTTTTTTTCCCTGGGTTTTGTAATTACCTGTTTTTGTTTTCTTATTTTTTTTAAAAGAGAGGTTTTTCCTATAGGACATGTACGCTCCCTGGAAAGACAAGAGATAGAGAAAGCAAGAAATCACCCCCCAGGGGGGTTGGCCACACCACAGTCCCTTCTCCTCCATTCTCCTCTAGGGATCTTGGGCACACAAGCACCCAGCCTGGCATGAGTTTAAGCCCTAGTCAGTCTGGGACTCAAACTGTGGTCAATCACATGGGAGTCCAGCGACTAATCATTACACCATCTGTTGGTTCCTTAATATGGAAAAAAACTTCTAAATCACTAATTCATCCCTGTGTTTTCAGGAAAACAAAAAAACAAAAACAAAAAACCCAAATCAAAAAAACCCTCTAATCTTTATTTAAATACATCACATACTCTACCAGTTTTTCTTTTTGAGAAATGCCACCTGAACTCTATGGATGTCATACTGTTCTATCACCCTTGACTCTTTAATAGTTTCATTACTATTATCAGACGCTTTATGGCTACCTTGCAAGTAATGTCTTTTTCCCTCTCAACAAGTCCATATTCCTCTATTTGCTAGGTTACAAGAACACTACAAGCATTTCATTCGCCTTCCCTTCAACATTCCCACTGATCAATTGTATTTTTACATGGAGGCTGGTAACATATGCATTTTATTTTGTAACCATAATTCAGTATCACCTTAAAAGAGGAAAACCATAAACAGTATTCACATTATTATGATTACTTAAACGTTATTCACGGAATAGCCACATTTTGTGATAGGGCTGGCGTTCCCTTTTTTGCTCCAAAGTCTTGATCCACCTGGTGCTAACAGGGACACTGAAATACAGTTCATTTTCTTACACCCGCAACGCTGGCTCAAAATCTTGCAGCATTTTATGTTCGGCATTTGCAGGATATTTTCCTTTTTTTTCTCTTTTTCTTCTCAAAAGTTTCTGATTGTCACTGTTTCCTTTGAGGGATGAAAAAATACATTCTTTTCACATCATATCCTTAATACCTTCTGCTTTTAACATACTCAGATCTTGCTTACAACCCAATCCGATAGTCAAGTTTACTGAATTTTTTTTTTTTTTCTGGAAATGTAGTTTTCTCGTTTTCTACAACGCATCCTGCAATCAGACCGGTGTTGAAAGATGCGTAGCTTCTACGTTACTTCCCTGGGTCTTAACTGACGTCTGTGTTCCGGAATTGCGTACTTCCACTTCCGGCCTCCTCCGGCTCTCTGGCACTATCCGGGAATCTCCCGCAGGAGCGAAGCGCCCAGCGGCGGAGGACGCCCGAACTTTCTCGCGAGACCGTGGGGCTCCTCGCCCCTAGCTCCACTACGCCGCGGGGCCCCATGGGAGTCCGCCATTGTGATGGTACGGGAGGCCCGCCGTTAGTCCAGCTCTAAATGTGTACCTGTAAGCGGATGTTGAGGATCACTGAGCCCGCGACGTAGATGTACGGGAAGTTCATGCGCAGCTGCCAGGCCAGCTCGAAAAAGGCGAGCAGCGTGCGGGAGAGCCCCTTGCAAAAGACCTTGTACGAGGTGGGGGCCGCGGCCGGGCTCAAGGCCCTGACGGCCAGGGAAGACGGAGTCGCCGCGAGGGCCATGGACGCGGTGTTGCCGCCCGCCCAGCGTCTGCAGCAGAAGATCTCCGTAGGCTTCGCCGGCCTCCAGGCGATGGCCCGGACCACCCGAGCGGGCGG
>NW_006203577.1:2105138-2121387 GCF_000334495.1 Tupaia belangeri chinensis
CGCGGTGCCCCCCCCGCCCCCCCCCCCCCCCGCCGCTGCTCCCAGTGCTGCGCTCTGGCCAGCGGCTGCTGGCGCTCCGCCCCTTCCTGTCTGCTTCTAGTGGTATTTACCATTTATAGCTTAACCAGTGGTAGGTCCAGAACAGGCTGTGTTATATAACGTGCGCCAACAGCCATGCAGATATTATTTGCACTTTAAAATGGAAAAGCTTAATGAGATTACATAATTTGCTGTAGCGTACCCAGTTAGTAAGAGCCAGAACTGCGTTAAAACTCTGGTTTGTCTGCTGTGAGATCTGGGATGTTAGCCAGGAATCTTACTGTCCTTTGAGTTCATAACAGTAATAAGGCAAGATAAACTCTTTACATAAGCCTATACGTGCGCGGTCTCTTGGTTTTCTAGAGTACAGAAGGTTTCCATAACGTTAAGTGTAAAGGATCACAAGTTTAGGCTATGGAGTTTCCTATGTTTTAGGATATTTAAATTGCAAATGACAAACCACACTATGTAAACAGGAAAAGGGTATATACATATACCTTTAAAAAAAAATTTCAGGGCAGGGGCCGGCAGGTGGCATGCAGGTTAAAGGCACTGGATTCTCACATGGCCAATGATGGTTCCAGTCCTGGACCTGGCAGCCTGCTTTCTCACTTTCCCATGCTCTCTCTCTGGTCAAATTAACAATAGCAATAACAAATAGAATCAAATCTTTAAAAAAATGTTTTAGGACTTACATACAAAATTGTATTTCTACCTATGTAAGCCAAAACAAATTCAGATTAAATATGGACACTTAAGTCATTTTTGCATAGAAATGTACCTTTGGCTAGGACTTAGCTTGAAACAATACAGCTATTTATTTCTAAACCTTTAATACCTTTCAAAGGTTGTATTTCCTGTAGCATGGATACTCTTTCTATTTATGGTGTGGACTTTTTTTTTTACCTTCACTAACCTCCCATTTTAACTGGAAAGTACTGAATTTTTTGAAAGACACAAACTCCACACTTCATTGATTGTTCAGATGTATTATTTGTGATCATAATCTTTAGGTTGCAGTCTAGTTCTGAAAAGCATTGTTCAAGTATGCCACACCTTATCCTGCAGTGCATATCTGTGGTAGCTATTTGAAGCACAATTACTATATCCTAAAGTACTTCTGTTTTTGTATATCCTGTTGATAATAATGAGTACGACAAATAACATGCCAGTGAAATTTGTAAAATTTAATGGTATGTGCCCAGCTTTCTTCTTTTGCTGCTTTGCTGTCTCAATAGGACCCTCACAAATAGAGAGCAATTAGGAGAACTGGTAACTTATGTAAACATTTTTTAAATGACTAATTTTAAAATAATTATTTATCATTACTATTTTAAAAATTTGACCAGAGAGAGATGGAGAGGGAAGGAAAGTGAGACAGCAAGCCACCAGGTCTACGACTTAAACTGTGGTCAGCCACATGGGAGTTCAATGCCTTAACCACTGTACCACCTGCTGAAAACTTCTAAAATACTGGTATAGACACTGAAAAGTGGTGTAAGATGAATGACAATCAAATCTGAAAACTAGGAAATACATAGTTTCAGGTCACAACTGCAGTTTCAGTTTGCTCTCAATATGGAAAGAATAATACAAAGCACTGTTCAGGGTCACAGATGTCATTAAGTCCTTGGAGCTTCTATTTCCATCTGTATAAAACTGTGGACTCTCTTTTACTCCTTTGTACCACCCCTCCATCCTCACCATCTCCAGCCTGCTTTATCTTGGGGTAACTCATAAAAATCCCATCTTTACCTGGAACCCACTGGGATAGTAGCAGCAATCCACTGGTAAACATGGCCAGATTTAGATCCTATGCCAGTGGGAAGGTAATAGGCAAAGAAGGCCAGTCATAAAGCTCAATATACAGGGCTGCAGTTGGTGTAATAGCTATGTCGTAGGACACCCATGTAGTCAACCACAGTTAGAGTCCAGGACCTGGTGGCTTAAATTCACATTGAACGCATGTGTGTGTGTGCCCAAGATCTTGACAGCACAATGGAGAAGGGAGTGTGGTGTAGCCATCCTCCCTTGGGAGTGATTTCTCGCTTTCTTTCTCACGAGTGCACGCACCTTATAGCAAAAACCTCTCAAAAACTCAAAAAAAAAAAAAAAAAAAATGTTTGGAAATAATGTACAATTTTGAAACAGTTTCAGGGCACTTGGGACAGCCATGGCTTCTTCATGTAAACCACTGCCAATTTTTAGAGTTCTTTTGAGAGATGACAACATGCTTGTGATAAAATTTTGTAATTAAACATAATGAGAGCAAGATATACCTCCAATAAGAGGTGTGATGACTCACTAAGCTAAGGTAGTCATAAGGAGAGATCAGTTTTTTAATTCATACTCTCCTCATCTCCCTCTTCCTCCCTTTTCCAGGCAATTTTAGCAGAGCTCTGCGCCATCAAACTTGCCTTTAGCCTTACAGTCGGCAACATCCTTCTCATACTCCTCCTTCAGTTTTGTGACCTTAGTGATGTAAGGCTGCTTCTTGCTGTCGCTGAAGTTGTTCTACACCTCACCTAGCTTCTTTGCCATGTCTCTAATAGAAATACCAGGGTTGGTGGATTTGATCTTGGGGCGAAATTCTGGACAGAACAGGAGGATTCTAGATGGTATTAGGTCCTTTTTCATCTTGTCTCCCTTAGCTGGTATAATCCTTCATTTCCTGATCACAGAGTACTTTATCTGCCTTGGCATTTCAGTGGATTGTGACTTCTCTTTCCCAAACATTGTCTTCCACCTCTTGGAGCACTTCTTAGAAAAGAGTATCAATTGACAGAGACCTCCGGGTTTTTCTTATGGTCTTCTCTGCAGATCTGCATAAAGATATAAATAGACATCTTCCTCTTAGTTTCTTGGCATCACATTTAGCCGTCCTGATGGTCTTGTTCTCTAGTCTGGGTAGCACAGGGCACGATGTACAGCTTAGTGCTCCCCAGCCTCTCACTAGCTGCCTCCATGACGGCCACCTCCAGATCCTACTCTTTTGTGAGTTTTTTGCTATAGGGCATGTGCACTTACTGGAGAGAGAGAGAGAGACATTGAGAAATCACCTCCAAGGGGGATGGCCATGCCATAGTCCTTTTCCATTCTCCTCTTGGGATTTTGGGCACGCAAACATTTTAGGGTTTACATGGGTTGCAATATGATTTTGTGTGTATGTTCATGGAAAAAAAAAGGTGTATGTACTTATCTCTAGGTCTGCATAGTACTGTATTACCAAGTTCTCAGTATCTTTTGTTTTGAATTTACCAATACAAGCACTCGCTTATATAAGAAATGCACTGTAATATAAATGTAAGAATGCACTGTAATGCAATGTACTGTAAATGTAAGAAATTTCCTGTTTTATATCTCTTTTTTTTTGAGAGGTTTTTGCTATAGGGCACGTATGCTCGCCAGACAGACAGAGAGAGACAGAGAGACAGAAAGTGAGAAATCACCCCCCAGGGGGGATGGCCATGCTGCAGTCCCTTCTCTTCCATTCTCCTCTCGGGATCTTGGGCACACATGCACACGCGCCCGGTGTGAGTTTTAAGCCACCGGGTCCAGGAAGCGAACCGCGGTCAACTATGTGGGAGTCCAGCGACATAGCCATTATGCTAACTGCTGATTCCCATCTGGTTGCTTTTGATAAACTTATACAATAGAGTAACCACCACAATCAAGTATAGAACAATTTCATCATCCGAAAACTTTTCTTGATCCTTTTTCAGTGCTTTTTAGCTCAGGCCTTGATCATCACTGATCTGTTTTCTATCACTACATTTTTCTCTTTCTAGAATACTATACAAATGACATCTTTTTTTTTTTTTGGAGAGGTTTTTGCTATAGGGCGCGTGCGCTCGCCAGACAGAGAGAGAGAGACATGGAGACAGAAAGCGAGAAATCACCCCCCGGGGCGGTAGTCACGCCGCAATCCCTTCTCCTCCATTCTCCTCTCGGGATCTTGGGCACGCATACACACGCGCCCAGCGTGAGTTTTAAGCCACCGGGTCCGGGATGTGAACCGCGGTCGACTACATGGGAGTCCAGCGACACAGCCATTACGCTGACAGCTGGTTCCCACAAATGACATCTTATGTTTTTGTCTGTTTTCTTCCACTTAGCAAAATACTTTTTAGATTCACCTATGTTGTTCTATATAAGTTTTTTTTCATTGTTGTGTAGTATTTACTTGTATAGATGTTTTCATTCTTTTTTTTTAATTTTTTATTTTTTTTGTGCCAGTAAAAATGTAATAAAATAGAATCTGTATAAAAATTATTTCTTGTGGGACCAGCAGATAGCATGTAGGTTAAGGTTATGGATTCCACATAGCCAACTGCATGGTTGGAGTCCCAGGCCCAGTGGCTTTTGGGGGGTCCTTGGTGTGTATGTGTGTGTGTGTGTGTGTGTGTGTGTGTGTGTGTGTACCCAAAATTTCAAGGAGACTAGAGGAGAGAGAATTATGGCATGGTTATCTCCCCTTTAGGGTGATGTCTCTCTTTCCTTCTCTGTCTTTTTCTGTCTCTCTACAGCTAGCACAGGTACCCTATAGCAGAAACAAAAATGAAACAATAAATACCAGAATTCCTTCTCTCTCCTGCAATGGATTTAATATGTATTGTATGGCATCATTGTAATTCTCACTAGGGCATTGCCATAGTCAATTATATATTCTTTTTTTTTTTTTTTTTTTGAGAGGTTTTTGCTATACAGTGCATGTACTCTCCAGAAAGAAAGAAAGAGAGACAGAAAGTGAAAAATCATCCACCAGGGGGTATGGCCATGCTGCAATCCCTTCTCCTCCATTTCTCTAAGGATCTTGGTCATGTACACACACGTGCCCGGCATGAGTTTAAGCCACTGGGTCTGGGATTTGAACCACGGTCGACTACATGGGAGTCCAGCAACATTGCCATTACACCAACTGCTGGTCCCTGCCAAATATATATTCTTATTTTCACATTTCCAGGAAGACTTTTCTTCTCTGTTCTCCCTCTTCCCTACTTCTCTTTTAGACATAGGAACACACTGATAACTGTCAAATTATTAAGACATATTACTCTTGATTATAAAAGCCAGAGAGGCTGCATGTGAAATTACTTGTCTCTGGATCTTTAATTAAAAACCTTTAAAAAAATTGACAAGTCTGTAAACTGTGCATGTGGAAGAGAATATATGTATATATTTTTATGCATGTATTTTTGAAAAATAGTTTGTGAATTCTCCTTTCTTTTAGGAGGTAGGAAACCACAAGGGAATGCTGCTTCTGTTTTAACAGGGAGAATAAACTGGATAGACTGCAATGCTGTAATTTATTTTGTGTTTGTTAGAGCTGAGGTTTTAAGGTAAACAGGTAAATTGAATTCTAAAAGGTGGTAAGCCTTTCTAAATAGTACATATGAACTATTTCATCTTTGGCGGAACTCAGGAAGAAGAGGCATCTGCTGTAAAGGTAGGTCTAAGAAGAAAATGACAGTTAAGCCAATTCTTACAAAGGTTGAATTTAGATTGCAATGACAGTTCAGAATCCTTGGGAGTGCCAGATGCAAGAATGATCTGGAATTGCTAGTTCTTTTTTTTTTTTCCTGGGCCTCTCCCAGACAGAAGCTTACTAGCAAGATAGGGGACAGGGCTGGAGACTCAAGAAAACCCCTTTTCTCTTACATTGCATGGTGAGTAGAACAGTGGCCCTCCCAAGATCTTTATGTCCTTGTCCCTGGAACTTATTATTATGTTACCTTACATGGCATAGTGATTTTACAGCTGTGATTAAGGGTATGCATCTTGAGATGGGAGATTATCCTGGATTCTTTTAAGTGGATCCTGTCTAATCACACAAACCCTTAAAATAGAAGACTCTTTCTTAGCTAAAGTCAGAGAGAGATGTCATGATGGTAGAAAGGTCAAAGAGGTGTAAAATTTCTAACTAAATAATGGAGGAAGGGAACCAAAAGCCAGTGTCTGCAGGTGGTTCTTGAAAGCTTGGAATGACAAAGAAATGGATCTAGAGCATCAAGAAAATGCAGCTTTGCTGACACCTTGATTTTAGTGTACTGAGACATATATCAGATGATCTGTAGATCATTAATTTGTGGTCTATAATCCACTGAATTTGTGATAATTTGTTAAAACAACAATAGAAGTCTAAAACACGTGGAACGAGATCTGCTTACGTTTAAAGGCAGAATAAAAGACCCCAATTACCCATCTGCATCCTGGGCCCTGCATATGGTGGTCTTCTCCAAGGCAAGAAAACTCATGTCCTAGATCTTTCCTTATTATGCAAAATCTGCCTGCTGCTGAGTGAGGGGTAGGGAATCTAACTTGAACCCTACTTACATTAGATAAAAGCTGACTAGCACTAGGGGATAGGTCGGAGAACTGCCTGCACATCTGAATCTGACACATGTAGGTCTCCTGTCATGGGAGAAAGACAGAAAACTCATTTTGGGTCCCATATACATGCTAGACAGAAGCCATCTGACACTGAGGGAGGGCACCAAACCTGCCCACCTTACATCTCTGCATGGATGCCAGGAGAAAGAAATTTGATGTTGGAAAGAGATAATTAACCTGAAGAAATAATTAACTGATTTAAGACATTGGCTGACATGGAAAGTCAGGGAGGCTGTCTTCCTTGGATTCCCATACTTATAGAAAACACCATCACTTGGCACTGGAGGAGAGGGAAACCCACTTTCAACCAGAACCCTGCACTGATTCTAGGCAAAGGTGTTTTTTTTCTTTTTCTTTCCCCCCGTTATTGTGAGAATAATAGGAGCAGTAAGAAAATTCCACATCTTAGGAAAAAGTACCTATTCTACCATAGGGACAGTTGCTGGACAAGGAGAACAAGGAAACTACATTGCCTTACCATGAATTTTGCTTTGAGTGACAAGCAATATCAGTTTATCAGTGGGATAAATTTAAGAGTGTGGGAAGATATTCTCTGGTACCTGTGTGCACTACTGAAGCTAAGCGTGGGTACTGAGAACTACTTTGGCACTCCAGTCCTTTCACTAAACCTGGTGGCATTACACTTTCGGAGCAATTTGAATCTAAATGTAGATAAACTACAGATTGGGTTGGCTAAACTTCACACACTAATGACCGGACAGAATGAAGCATGCCTATGGGTGGTAATATTTACCATAGTATAAAGTTTACATATGTATGCACACGTACAAAACAGCAATCATGGTGATAACAATGACCTTGAGGTTGGAAAATCAGAGATGAAAAATCTTTATAATAAACTTCTAGTGAGAAAAGTAAATAACATGCCCAGATATATGGGAAATTTTAGTAAAATGATGGGAACTATATAAACAAATGAAAATGCTAGGAACGAAAAACTGAGTGTTGAGGTAAAAGATTTCGTTGGCAGTTTATCAAGACTGAGCAGAATAGAGACAATCCCATGAAATTGAAGGCAAATTGATTGAAATCACCCACATGGAAGCATAAACAAAAATGAATGAGAAAAAGGGAGAGATGGAAAAAGAAAATGGCAGAGACTGACAATATTGTTGCTGAGGTTATGGGGCAAATGGAATCCTTATAAATTATTGGTGGAGATACAGAGTGGTACAGACTTTTTGAATACAAACTTGTTAATTTTTTGTGAATAAAGTTAGACCTGGCAGACTCCCAAGAGAATCTATACAATTAAATACTACTCAGCAATGAAAAAAAAAAAAAAAAGCTTTTACACAGAACGACATAGATGAATCTAAAAAGTATTTTGCTAAGTGGAAGAATACAGACAAAAACATAAGATGCCATTTGTATAGTATTCTAGAAAGAGAAAAATGTAGTGATAGAAAACAGCTCAGTGATGATCAAGGCATGAGCTTGAATACCCTGGAAAGGGGTCAAAAAAAGTTTTCAGATGCTGAAGGTATTCTATACTTGATTGTGGTGGATAATCTATTGTATAAATTTATCAAAAGCAACCAGACTATACATTTGAAATGAAATATTTTAAAATAACTTATATAAATTATGTTTCAATAAAGCGATTTACAAAAGAAGTGTGCTATTTTTTCTTTTAAAGAAACTCCTCAGACTAGATTAGATATAAAACAGGATATTTTAGGTATTCTGAATTGGAAAAAGTTAAATCTGGAAAGTAGAAGCTACATAAGGCTGTAGGGGAAGGGAGACTTCATCTGAAAGTCTGCTTTTACAAATCCAGAATTGTAGGGAGATTTTATATATATAAATTTATCTTCTACTGGTTTTGTTTGAGATCTGTAATGTAGTAACTTGAATCGAGGATGCAAGTGACTGTTGCAAATTTATTTAATATATAATGAGAATTGGCTTCAAGTGATTATGAAAGCTGAAAAGTCCCAGAGTCCTGAGAACCACGGAGCCCAGTAGTGTTAAATCTGGAAGTCTGGAGGCCAAATAATTAAGAACTCTGATGTTCAAGAACTACACGAGGTGGATATTTTGGCTGAGAAAGAGAATGAATTTGCCATTTTTCTGCCTTTTTGTTTAATCTAGACTCTCAGAAGATAGGTTACTACCCACCCCACTGGTAAGGTCAGATATTACTCAGTTTACTTATCCCAATGCTCATCTTTTCTACAAACACCCTTGCAGATACACTCAGAAGTAGGTTTTTTATTTTATTTATTTTATTATTTTTTTTATTTATAAGTGATTTTTTTGCTATAGGCCATGTGCTGTCGCTGGAGAGACAGAGACAGAAAGCTAGAAGTCCCGCCCAGCCCCTGGGGGTGATGGCCATGCTACAATCCCTTCTCTCGAGATTTTGGACTCGTGTGCACAAGTGCATGGCTTGAGTTTTAAGCCGTTCAGGTCTGGGGCTTGCACTGTGGTCAACTATGTAGGAGTTCAGTGATATAACCATTAAGTCATCTGTTGGTCCCCAGAAGTAATGTGTTAATGGTTGTCTGGGTATCTCCTAACCCAGTCAAGTTGACATAAAATTAACCATTACAGCTACTGATACCAGGGGTCAAAGTTGGTGATTCCTAAGAGAATGCCTCTGTGCAAGCCTTGTGCTTGTCATGGAAGGCTATGTGTCTGTCTAGACTACTGCCCAAGAAATAATGAGTTTATCTTCAAGTATCCTTGTTTTGGAGGAATTTAATTGGCCAGGAATTCTGGAAAATATTATTTCCAGCTTCTGTTTCTCTGTGGTAAAGGTGAAAATTTAGGAACTTGAGGGACCCACAGTTAGTGTAATGGCTATGTTCACTGGATTCCCATGTAGTCAACCACGGATTGAGTCCCAGACCTGGTGGCTTAAACTCACGCCGAGTGCGTGTGCTTACGTGCCCAAGATCCTGAGAGGAGAATGGAGGAGAAGGGATTGTGACATGGCCATCCCCCTTGGGGGGTGATTTTGTGACATGGCCCTCCCCCTTGGGGTGTGATTTCTCTCTCACTCTCTCTCTCTCTGTCTCTCTCTGTCTTTCCAGCGAACACATGCGCCCTATAGCAAAAATCTCTCTCAAAAAAAAAATTAGGAACTTGGGGATAGCACAGAAAATTTTAAATAGTATCTCCCACATAACATGTATGTGTCTACTTAACTTTGAATCTCCTGCAGACCTTGTAATGATACTTTGATACACTTTAATATGTGCCTTTTCTGCATACATTACCAGAATAGATATTTAAAAATAAATGAGTTTACGCTATTTCCAATTTATGTTTATTTTTCTCATGTTGAAAATCTTGACCCCTAACAACATATTAACATAATTATTATGTGCATCTATATGTATAACAGTTTCAAAATAATATTTAGACCATTCTAAACAACATGGCCATTAGAACAATTCGACTTTTTTTTTTTTTTAAGAGATTTTTGCTGTAAGGTGTGTGCACTCACCAGAGAGAGAGAGAGACAGAAAGTGAGAAATCAGCCCTTTGCAACTTAAGGATTTTTTTCAGGCTCCTTTATTATTTTTTAAAATATTTTAAAATTTAACTTTATTATTATTATTATTTTTCCAGTTTGATTAGAGAGAGAGAGAGAGGGAAAGTGAGAAAGCAAGCCACCAGGTTTGGGACTTGAACCACTGTTGGCCATGCAAGAGTCCAGTGCCCTCAACCACCACACCACTTGCTGGCCCCCCTATTACTAGTTGATATCCAAAAGCTGTAAGATTTTTTTTTTTTTTTGGAGAGATTTTCACTGTAGGGCGCGTGCGCTCGCCAGACAGACAGAGAAAGACATAGAGACAGAAAGCGAGAAATCACCCCCCAGGGGGGATGGTCACGCCGCAATCCTTTCTCCTCCATTCTCCTCTCGGGATCTTGGGCACGCACGCACACGCGCCCGGCGTGAGTTTTAAGCCACCGGGTCCGGGACAGGAACCGCGGTCGACTACGTGGGAGTCCAGCGACATAGCCATTACGCTAACTGCTGGTTTCCCAAAAGCTGTAAGATTTTTACAACCTTATGAAACTTCGAAGTTTTGAATTCACTTTGTCTTATAATTTCTACTTGCAAGTCAGTTAATTTTTTTTTTTTCTTATCTGTTCTAGTAATAGCTTGCTCAATATTTTTGAGTACATTCCTGAAACACTATTTTGGCCTTAACCAACTTCAGTCCTTAGGGGCAGGGAAATGACTTGGCTCTAAGTTACTGTGTGTAATGTTTTAAAAGAGTTTACCTATGAATCATTTGGGCCTGAATATTTCCAGTCTTCGAAATTTGTTTCTTCACCATCCAAATGCTGCTAAACAAATCTGCCCAATTTCAATTCCAATTTCCGCATTAACCTGGGTAGGCCAGTATCTGTCACAAAAAGTAAAATGTCCTCCAAAAAGCAAAATGACTCAAACATAATGTAATTTAATTTTCTTCTTTTAAGGTACTGAGGTGTTTGAGTTAACCTTTTCCATGCGGTTATACTGGGAATCAGGATGATCAAAAGTGGCTCACTGCATGGCCTGGTGGTTAAGACAGTTGAGTCCACATCTCTGACCCCTTGGTTTAAGTCCTGGCCCAGAAGCTTGATAAACACACCAGGCACATGGGCATGCATGCTCAGAAATCCCAGGAACATGGAATAATGGAGGAGAAGGAATTTCAGCATGGTCATGCTTTATTGGGGGATGCTTTATTCCTTTTTCTCTTTCTCTCTGGTGTGTGAACATGTTCCATAGAAAATTGAAAAGGAAAGGAAAAGCTGAACATCTTTAACCTGTGGCTTCCAAGATTGTCTTGGAGTAATCTCCATTCCAGATAGCCTATGGTGGAATATGCATGACAAATTTTTATGGAACAGGCCCTGAAAATGGTGTACATCATTTTCACTCACATTACATTATTCAAATTTCACTGCCACAAATATCTGTAGGGGAGACTTGGAAATGCAGTCTATGTGTCTGGGCAAAAAGAGTAGAGCATGGAATTTGGAACATGGAAGTTAGAGAGTACATTTAGGTTTAAATGACCAATAATTGTAGAATTTAATACATTCCTATATTTACAAAGCAGGATGTAGCTTATTTATGTCACTTTGGTAATTTGTACATACAGTTACATCAGTTTTGAATACTAGTTCTTTATCTAGCTGTTCAAACATTTTAAATAATTCCAATTCAAAATAAGTCTTAGTTTCATAAAACCATAATTTACCTCTCCCATAGCATTTGAATCTTCTCTTCTATATTTCTATCATATTTGATTACTTCTGTGTAGTTCCTATAACACTGCATACTATTTAAAGTTATTTGCTCTAGGACTTGGGTGTGTTTCTTGAACTAGAATCAATTTTATTAAATTATTTCTATAAAATATATTGCATCAAAATATTTGATATACAGAAGGATTTTGCTGAAAGATAAATAATGACTGAGTTACATAAATATTTTTCTAGCAATTGCTATTCAAAATCTAAGATATTTGCATAGAAATGCTGTGACTCTGAGGAAAGGAATACACAAATTAGTGGAAAATGATCTCTCCTACTTGCATATTTATATACCTGACTTCATCCTTTCAGTTGCTATTACAAATGGAAAATTGCAGCAGGGACCAAAAATAAATGGATATTGTTAGTGTTTATTCTAGAAACTAGTAAGAAAAGTATTCATGAATCTTTGCATCTTTTAACAGAACTATTTGGTATAGTGCTTAAATTACAGTAGAACAAACTATTCTTTCACAAAGATCTCTGAGAGTATATTGCAATAGCAGAATTTGGGCAGTATTTTCTGGAATTACAATGAAACATACAGAGAAAACATTAGAAATGGATATCAATCTACAACTGTTTGACTATAAAATTGTTGGTGATGTACAACATTAGAAATGTCCATTGGAATGAAGATTTCATTTCTGGCACTGGCAACAGGAGAACTCCTAGCAGGGATGCTGGGAAATGGGCTCATTGGACTGGTAAACTGCATGGAGTGGGTCAGGAGTCGGAAGGTCTCATCGGCTGATTTCATCCTCACCAGCCTGTCTATGGCCAGAATCATTCAGCTGTGGGTAATATTGTTTGATTCATTTATAATGGGGCTATTCCCTCACCTGTATGCCACTGGCAAATTAGCAAAACTGGTTACTATTCTTTGGGCGTTAATGAATCACTTAACTACGTGGTTTGCCACCTGTCTTAGTGTTTTCTACTTGTTTAAGATAGCCAATTTCTCCCACTTCTTTTTCACTTGGCTGAAGTGGAGAATGAACAGAGTGGTTCTTGTGCTTTTCCTGGGGTCTCTGCTGTTACTGCCTGTTAGCCTTTCAGTGCAGGATCCTGTTTGTGAGTTGTGGATGAATGCCTACAGAGTGGATGAGAGAAACATGACTCTGCATTTAGATGGGATTACAATGTCCTATTTTAAAAACCATATTCTTCTCAGCATGACCTACATTATCCCTTTTCTTCTCTCCCTGACTTCTTTGCTCCTATTACTTTTGTCCTTGGTAAGACACACCAAGAATTTGCAGCTCAATGGCTCGAAGGACTCCAGCACAGAGGCCCATAAGAGGGCTATGAAAATGGTGACAACCTTTCTCTTCCTCTTTGTCATTTACTTTGCTTCCACCCTCATAGGAAGTTGGATGCTCTTTAAAGTACAGAGGTATCAGGCTATGATGTTTGTCATGGTGATTTCAACAGTTTTTCCCTCAGGTCACGCATTTATTATAATTTTGGGAAACAGTAAGTTAAGACAAACTTTCTTGAGACTACTTTGTCATTTTAAATTTTCTCCAACAAAAACACCACCTTTAACATCATAGACAAAATTTAAAACAGTTTTTTGTTTCTATGGGGACAATACATTAATAGAAGACATAATAGATTGATTTTATATTTCAATATTTCTTTCTTCGGGTCCTTTTAGGTATTGTTAAGTAGTCCTGTAATTTCCTGTGTAATATGCTGTTACTTAGTCATAATTTCTCAAAGTCATCTGACATAATGTTTGATTAAAAAGTATTTCTGGGCCAGTTGCATGGGATTGCTGCATGACCATTAACCAATAAGGTTAGAGGCACGGTGGTTAAGACAGCTGGATTCCACATGGCTGACTGGTTCTCATCCTGGATCAGTGGATTTAAAAACATGCTAGGTGCATGGGTGTGTGTGCCCAGAATTCTAAAAGGAGGGAAAGATGGAGGAGAAGGGATCGCAACATGACCATCTTCCATGGGGATATACTTTCAAAGAAAAAAAAGAAAAGAAATTCTGCCATTTCTACTCTTTCTGATAAGAATACTTGAGATTTGAAGAAAAAAATTATAAAAATTTACAATGGATATGAGTAAATATATATATAGCATGATATAATATAAATAAATACATATAAAATAATAGTCATAGAAAAGAATTAAATGTTATTTCGACAAAAGATATATTTCTTTATGTTTTAGAGAGAGATTTTTGCTATAGGGTATGTGTGCTCAATAGGGAGACAGAGATAAAGAGTGAGAAAGCAAGAAATCACCTCCCAGGGAGGATGGCCATGGTGCAATCCCTTTCCTCTCAGGATATTGAGCATGCATGCACTAGCACCCAGTATGTTTCAAGCTGCTGGGTCTGGGATTTGAACTGAGGATGACTAAGTGGGAGTGTAGCTCCTTCTTTTTTTTTTTGGAGAGGTTTTTGGTATAGGGCGTGTGCACTTGCCAGAAAGAGAAACAGAGAGACAGAGAGACAGTGAGAAATTATCCCCTGGGGTGGATGACCACACCACAATCTCATCTCCTCCATTTTCCTCTCTGGATCTTGGGCATGCAAGCACATGCGCCCAGTGTGAGTTTAAGTCACTGGGTCTGGGACTCGAACCACAGTCGACTACATGGGAGTCCAGTGACATAGCCATTACGCCAACTGCTGGTCCTGGGAGTACAACCCCTTAACCACTATGCCACCTGCTGGCCCCAAAGATACATTCCCAATAGAATAGGAAAAAGAATGATAAAATGTTAGGCATAATTAAGTGCAATTATATTTTAATTAAGTGCAATTAATATTCGATTAACTAGATATTATTAATTTGAAAAATCAGTAGGAATTTTATTCTATTGGTTCCAGGATTATAATGGGTACAACTTCTTGATTAGCAATTTGGCATTTTCTGATTAAGGTGAAGATGCCTGTTCTAAGACGTTAAGTATTTGCAGTGCTATTTTCAAATCCTGGAGAACCTTTGATAAATGTTTATCAGAAAATATTTACAAGAACCTGCACATCATTATTGTTCTTAGGTGCTGAAACTTAAAAACCACCCAAATATCTATCAGCAATAAATATACACATTAGGACACATTAGGGGCTGGCAGGTGTGGTGGTTATGGTGGCTGGATTCCCACGTGACTGACCACAGTTCAAGTCCTGAACCTGGAAGCTTGTTTCCTCACTTTCCTTCTTTCTCTGTTTCTCTCTGGTCAACTTAAAAAAAAAAAAAAAAAAGATCGTGACAATGAATAAAATTAAATAAAATAATTCTTAAAAGAAGAGACATAACATACTTAAATCATAGAATATTGTACAGTAATGAAAATGAACAAACTAAAGCTATATAATTTACAGTTAATCTATATAACAAAAAAAGAATGAATTGGAGCTCCATTGATAATGATAAATGTAGAAAATTGAAGAAAGTATCAAGATATTATAAAAAAATTAGTACAACCCCAATTATCTAAATGTCAAAAATAATGAAATTATAGTTTTAAAAATTAATTACATTGACTATGAAACTCTAAAGCAAAGCAAATTAATGATTATCATAACAATTGGC
Organism: Tupaia belangeri chinensis; assembly: GCF_000334495.1. NCBI lineage: Eukaryota > Metazoa > Chordata > Mammalia > Scandentia > Tupaiidae > Tupaia > Tupaia belangeri. The sequence continues at coordinate 2,120,419 of NW_006203577.1, forward strand.
ATAGTAGAGAGGAAGGAGAGGGATGGGAATGATATCATCAGGAAGAAATATATGGGGAGTGTTGGCATTAATGACAAATTCTATTTTTCAACTAAAATGAGATAATGTGAGTGTTAATATTACAATTTTTTCCTCTTACTTCGTATTTAGGTTTTATTATTTTCTACATGCGTATTACATTTCAAAAATAATAGAAATGTTTTAAAAAGCAGAAAAAAGAAAGTAATTAGTGAATATAGAATAGAGCTAAGGGCCAGCCAGTGGGGTGGTGGTTAAGATGGCTGGATCATTTCATGTGGCCAGTATTTGAGTCCTCCGCCTGGTAGATTGAAAAACATGCTGGTTGCTTCTGTGTACCTGCCCAAAATCCCAAAAGAAAGGAGAAATGCAGAAGAAGAGGTTGAGATGTGACCATCCCCCATGGAAGGTTCTTTTTCATGTTCTCTCTTCTCTCTCTATCTCTGGCAAACACATGCATCCTCTGGCAAATTAAAAATGAAGTAATAAAATAAAATTGAGCTGTAACAACATGTTATTATGAATACCGCTGAAATGAAAGGTTTTGCTAAATAATGAAGAATAGAGAATTGTAGGACCAGGAAATCCAATTTAAAATAGAAAAAATCATTTTTTAATTAATTGAAAACAGGGGGGCCAGTCCATGTTCTGGTGATTATGTGAGCTGAAGCCCACATGACTGACTGCACTGTTTGAGTCCTAGACCTAGCAGCTTGAAAATCACATCAGATGCATTTGAATGCGTGCCCAAAACCCCAACAGAAGGACAAATGGAGAAGGGATTGCTGCATGACCATTACCAATAAGGGGCGATTTCTCATTTTCTTTCTTCCTCTCTCTCTCTCTCTCCCCCTCTTTCTCTCTTTTCCTGTCTCTGTGGTCCTCTGGCAAGTACATATGTTCTCTGGCAAATTAAAAAAAAATATATATATACTTTTATATAAATATAAA
>NW_006203577.1:2122773-2147399 GCF_000334495.1 Tupaia belangeri chinensis
AGTCCTGAACCTGGAAGCTTGTTTCCTCCCTTTCCTTCTTTCTCTGTTTCTCTCTGGTCAACTTAAAAAAAAAAAAAAAAGATCGTGACAATGAATAAAATTAAATAAAATAATTCTTAAAAGAAGAGACATAACATACTTAAATCATAGAATATTGTACAGTAATGAAAATGAACAAACTAAAGCTATATAATTTACAGTTAATCTATATAACAAAAAAAGAATGAATTGGAGCTCCATTGATAATGATAAATGTAGAAAATTGAAGAAAGTATCAAGATATTATAAAAAAATTAGTACAACCCCAATTATCTAAATGTCAAAAATAATGAAATTATAGTTTTAAAAATTAATTACATTGACTATGAAACTCTAAAGCAAAGCAAATTAATGATTATCATAACAATTGGCATAGTAGAGAGGAAGGAGAGGGATGGGAATGATATCATCAGGAAGAAATATATGGGGAGTGTTGGCATTAATGACAAATTCTATTTTTCAACTAAAATGAGATAATGTGAGTGTTAATATTACAATTTTTTCCTCTTACTTCGTATTTAGGTTTTATTATTTTCTACATGCGTATTACATTTCAAAAATAATAGAAATGTTTTAAAAAGCAGAAAAAAGAAAGTAATTAGTGAATATAGAATAGAGCTAAGGGCCAGCCAGTGGGGTGGTGGTTAAGATGGCTGGATCATTTCATGTGGCCAGTATTTGAGTCCTCCGCCTGGTAGATTGAAAAACATGCTGGTTGCTTCTGTGTACCTGCCCAAAATCCCAAAAGAAAGGAGAAATGCAGAAGAAGAGGTTGAGATGTGACCATCCCCCATGGAAGGTTCTTTTTCATGTTCTCTCTTCTCTCTCTATCTCTGGCAAACACATGCATCCTCTGGCAAATTAAAAATGAAGTAATAAAATAAAATTGAGCTGTAACAACATGTTATTATGAATACCGCTGAAATGAAAGGTTTTGCTAAATAATGAAGAATAGAGAATTGTAGGACCAGGAAATCCAATTTAAAATAGAAAAAATCATTTTTTAATTAATTGAAAACAGGGGGGCCAGTCCATGTTCTGGTGATTATGTGAGCTGAAGCCCACATGACTGACTGCACTGTTTGAGTCCTAGACCTAGCAGCTTGAAAATCACATCAGATGCATTTGAATGCGTGCCCAAAACCCCAACAGAAGGACAAATGGAGAAGGGATTGCTGCATGACCATTACCAATAAGGGGCGATTTCTCATTTTCTTTCTTCCTCTCTCTCTCTCTCTCCCCCTCTTTCTCTCTTTTCCTGTCTCTGTGGTCCTCTGGCAAGTACATATGTTCTCTGGCAAATTAAAAAAAAATATATATATACTTTTATATAAATATAAATATATATATATATTTTTTTTTGAAGAAAGCCATAAGTTATAATTGTACATCCATATTCTTAATGCTAATCTCAATATGATACTCCAAATATTAGATATTTAGATGTTCTGAGACACTTTTTTCTCTAATTTGCACTTTAACTATTTTATAATACACATTTCAAAGAAGCAAAAATTAGTGAATTAAAAGTGAATTCTACCATAGATATTCAATTCACTCCTAAATTTATCTATAAATTAATGATACTGGTATCTTCAAAGACCATATAATAGTCACATATTAAGAATGCATGCACGGGGACCAGCAGATGGCATAATGGACTCTCATCCCTGGACTCCCACATAGTCGACCACAGTTCAAGTACCGACTCTGTGGTTTAAAACTCACTCCGTGTGCATGCATGCCCAAAATCCTGAGAGGAGAATGGAGAAGGGATTGTGGCATGGTCATCACCCTGGAGGGGAGGGTGATTTCTTGCTTTCTGTCTCTCTGGCAAGCACATGCGCTGCACAGTAAAAATCTCTCTAAAAAAATAAAAGAATGCATGCATGTGCTTATGTGTATATATGTGTATATTGGACTATTCATGTACACATATAAGAATTGGCAAACATTTTGTTACTTTAATTTTTTTCTTTTAGTTCCTTGTCAGAGAAAACAAGACACAGACATAGTTAAATTTGTTAAAGCATAATAGTTTACTGTAATTTTTGCATGTTTGTGTACATATAGTACTGGTTTGACTGTTAAAATAATCTAGATTTAATCACATAGTAGCTGGGAGTGTAAATAAGCAGCTGAATTTTATTTGCTAATGTTGCTATTACAATGTGAAATAATGATTATGTACTACGTTATTGTATAGAAGAAGATAGGAACCTTTTCATATGAGAAATGGAAAAAAAACAGGGTACTGTTTGAAGTCACTTCTGCTATAATTTTTAGAATATAGTAAAGGAACAAAAATAGCAAGTAAATTAACAGAAAATATGTTGGTTTTAAGTTATTCTTAATGAAGTACTAGGTGAAGCCATTCTTCCAGGCTAAGCCCTGATATTGAGAATAATGTAAGAATTAAAAGGCCAATGGAAGAATGATGGTATTTTCCTGTTGCAGTGAACTCTGCCACTCAGAAAATTGAACTGAGCTCACCTTCACCTACCAGCTCAGAGTCTCTTTTTTAGCTGTTATCATTGTCAATGTCATTTAATGATTTCTTTTTGCAGTATTTCTTACATAATTTAGACATAGCTATGTAAATTCCTGTAGATAATTAAGGTGGAGTAAGTTATATTAGTAAACAGCAAGGTTCAAGTCAAAATAAATATATTTAGACTTAGAAATTGGGTATATTTTCAGTTTAAAATGCATTGCTTCTGCAAATGATTTATGAATTTTTTTAAAGAATTATTTATTTAGTTTTATTTATCATAATTATTATTTTTAAATTTGCTATTGGGCATGTGAACTCACCACACACCCACACACACATACAGAGAGAGAGAGAAAGAGAGAGAGAGAGAGAGAGTAAGAGAGAGAGAAGGCAAGCCCCAGGTCCAAGACTCCAACCATGGTCGGCAAGTCCGTGTGGAAGTCCATGTGGAAGTCCAGTGTCCTAACTACAATGTTACCTGCTGACCCCTAATTTATGAATGATATTAAACTCATAAGAGGATAACTATAAGAAAGATTTAGTTTTTAATTTCTTTAACAAGAAAGCTAAAGTGTATATTTTATGAATAAACTCTTATTTTTAAAGAGAAGGGTTTAGAAGATGGTAATAGAAGTAAGCACTCTCATTTTCTGTATCACACTTGGGTAATGATGGAATTCTAAGGCACAGAACCTCATTTCTAACAACACGGGAATGTAAAAAGACTACCTAAAAATTAAGTCATGACACTTGCACATACATGTTTATTGCAGCATTATTCTAAGTTCTGGGATATGGAATCAACCTAAATACCCAACAACTGATGACTGGATTTAAAAAATGTGGCACATGTATACTATGGAATATTTAATACTCAGTCATAAAGAACAATGAAACCATCATTCAATATAAAGTAGATGAATATAGAAGGTTTAATGCTAAGTGAAATATGTCAGACTATGAAACACAAACACTGTATATTCCTCTCAATATATACTGAATATATGCAATGTATGGCATAAATTGAAAGTCTGAAAACCATAGTAGGAAAAGTGTAGCTACTATAGACTGTATGGGAGGAAGGTGGATGGAGGATGGATAGATGGGAGGGATTTAGGAAAAATTTAACAGACACAAGAAATTAATTTTTTTTGTTGAAAATGATGTATATGGTAATATTCTTTATGATTATCATGTACTGCATGCATGCTTTGAAAAACCATATTGTATACCATAAAGATGTACAACAGCTAAATGTAAATATAAAATAATGAAATAAAATGAAATTGATAATTATTATGTTGTGTTATAGGGTGATATTGCTTTGGTTAATATACTATATTTTGTTTATTGGTATGGTATTTTGCGGTCAAGTTCTGTTCCTTGAATTTCCCCAAAGCAAGAACACATGGTAAGGCCCAGTGACAGACAAACTGCTGTCTTAGAAAAGCTACTCACATCAAATCCATTTTCAATTTCTTTCAACTTGATGAGAAATTACTAGATCATGGTTTTATTCTATTCTGTGAGCCAAGTGTTGGGGAAAAAAAGAAAATTGTTACCATTTTCTTGTCAAACATACTTCTACTAATAAAAACTTTAAAAGCTTGGTTTTCTGAGTATTTTATTCAATTTCCCCACAGAAAATGATTTATAGAAATAGAGCAAGCAAATGTTTGTTTCTACCATTAAAAAAGACCAAAGAAAATGAATTATTAATGATAAGAATCTATTGATTTGACAACAATTAGACACAGTGCTGAGAAGATTAGTGAATTGGAAGACAACTACCCAGAAGAAAGCATAAAGTGACAAGGAGATGGGAAGTACAGGCTAGAGGCTAAGAGACTTTAAGGCTGCATTCAGGATGGTGAATACATTTCTGGAGTTCTGGACAAATAGAAAGATACAGACAGAAGCAATAATGCTGAGATTTTTTTGCAAAGGCGATAAAAATATGTCAAGAAACTGTAAAACTTCGGACAAGAAAACTAGAAACAAATTAACACACAACCACTACAGGAAGCCAAACACTAAGAGAAAATCTGAAAAGTAGTCAGAGGAAAAAGATGGATATGTTAATAGAAACGATGTGAATGACATTTAATTTTAACAGAAAAAATTGTAAGCTAAAATTAAATGGAATCATACCTCTAGCATGTTTCAAAAGAACAGAAATTGTTTTTACCTTTTTGTTTTTGAAGAGGTTTTTGCTCTAGGGTGTGTGTGCTCACCAGAAAGACAGAGAGAGACAGACAGAAAGTGAGAAATCACCCCCCACGAGGAATGACCACGCCACAGTCCCTTCTCCTCCATTATCCTCTTGGGATCTTGGGTGCACACACACAAGTGCCCGGCATGAGTTTAAGCCACCGGGTCCAGGACTCAAACTGTGATTGACTACATGGAAGTCCAGCAACATAGCCATTACGCCAACTGCTGATCCCAAGAACAGAATTTTATAAACAGAAATTCAAAGGTATTGAATTTGTATGTATGTTATATGTATGTGTATACACACACACACACACTTTGTTTTTTGCTACAGGTTGTATGTGCTCACCACAGAATGACAGAGAGGGAGAGGAGAGGAATGGAGTACCCCCATGGAGAATGGTCACGTTGCAAAGCAAAGAGATACATATATTTTTTCAAATAGAAAAAAAAAATTAAAAATACAAAGTTGAATATTCAAGGTAGAATACAAACAGGAAATTAAAAATATTGAAGTTAGGTTTTTTTGAGAGGTTTTTGCTATAGGGGGTGGATGTGTGGTCTCTGGAGAGACAGAGAGACAGAAAGCGAGAAATCCTCTTCCCCAAGGAGGATGACCATGGCACAATCCCTTCTCTTCCATTTTCCTCTTGGGATTTCGGCATGTACTCACACATGCCTAGCATGACTTTCAAGTCACAGAATCTGGGACTCAAATAGCTGTCGTCCAGCACCTTAACCACTACATCACCTGCCAGTTCCCTGGGAGGCATTTTTTAAGACCTCATAAAAATAAGTGTTATAAAGAAACTATACATGGATTAAAAAAAAATTTTGCACCAAAATAAACTCATACTTTAATTTTATTTATCCACATAATTTTATTTTCTTCTTCTTTCAATTGTTAGCATGTGTGCTCACCAGAGGAAGAAAAACAGAGAGACAGAAAAATAGAGAAAGAAAGCACCTCTCTATGAGATGTGGCCACAATGCAATTCTTTTTCTTCCATTTTTCTATTCCATCAAAATTTTAGGCATACACTCACATACACCCTGGACGCTTTTCAAACTGCCAGCGCTGGGATCAGTCATGTGGGATCTGGCTCCGAAGGCATAGGGCTTAAGTGCTCCACTGCTAGGGTTGGCCCCCCGTGAGCTTTTTGAAGTTTCCTCATATATGCATGTTCAAAGTGAATGCTGACAGTTATGACCAATAATGTCTTCCAGGGTTAAAAGATATAGATCGGGGGTGAAGATAAAAGGGATAAACTTAGTTGAACTATATTTTGAACATTTAATTGTCTTTGAGGAGAGTCTGAATATGATATTCAATGATCCTGATAGTCTACAGTTAGGTCACTCCTAAAAGCTGGAAAAAGCAAAAAAATGTATTCTCCCTTAAAGCTGATAAGGACAATGTAGTTTTGCTTACACCTTGATTTTAATCCGAGGAGACTCATTTTAGACTCCTACCCTTTAGAACTGTGCTACAACAAATTGTGTTGAGCCACTAAGTTTGTGGTATTTTGTTACAAAAGCACTAGCAAATGAATATATCTCTTTATGTAAAAGCCTGTTCTATTTTTTAGATTACTTTCATATTCATGGATTATCCAAACATGTGATTTCTGGCTTCTTTGCATAAACTGTTTCTATAATTTCCTGGTTGAATTTCCAAGTATATGCTTATTCATCCACTGCACTTAATTGGCAGGTTGATTTTAGCTAGACTGAGTTTACTTATCATGTTCAAAAATATCCTTATTTCTATACATTGCACCAATGACTGATACACCAGCCTACCTTACTGTTGTAACATTTATCTGAAATATTTGTACTCTAGAATCTGAAGTCATTCTACAGCAATTATTGTGGCCATTCTGCTATTTTAGCAGTCAACCCCATGAAGTCTACCAATTGGTAAGACAATTTCTGGATTAACGGTAAGGTGAGTAACCAACTGTGAGAATTATGAGAAGAAGTATGAATGGGAAATAGGATATGACTCAAATCCAAACATACAAACACTATTCATCCATCCTGAAAACTAAAAGAATAACACTCAAAGCCATTCAAGATCAAAGATAAAAACAACTCAGGACTATTCAACATCAAATATTCTAAAACTCAGAGAACTGCCTCTGTTTTCCACTGCTCTCTGGTTTTTGCTAATTCATGAACACTCTCACCTTTAATGACCCAATTCAAATTGTGTGAAAGAATTTCTAGACACCTACTTATAATGCGACCAAGTTAAATACCTGATACAAAATAAAGAAGAGGGCAAGAGGAAAAAAAAAAAAACCCATGAAATCTTTTGTCTTGCTTTAAGAACATAAAGAAGGCATGAGGGATATTAACCATGTGAACCAATGATGGGAAGAAGTGGGAGAGAAAAAATAAACTTCGATGGCCGTGGTTTCTATAAATTGCACTCTTTCTCTACTAGGTATTTGGAAATAAGAGATCAGTAGTATCAGACATCCTACTTGCTTATTCAGCACCTTTGTCTATTTTGCTCTTACACTATTTACCACTTCTACGAATCTTTTTCCATTATGCTTCGTACTGAATTCCAGGTTTGATATTTTTTAATTGACTTAGTTGGTTTGTGATTTTCTGGAAAACACTTATGATCATTTTTCTAGGTTTCTGTGCCCTTCTCTGTTTTTTTTTTTTTTTTCAAGTGAGAAAATCTGCACGCAAGTCTCTTATATCAAGAATGACACTGGCGAGTTTTCAACCTTTCTTTTGTGGGTGATGATTCAGGAAAGTTGGTGTTTGGATTCAAGTGACCCAAAGCTTACGAAAAATGACAATTGCAGATAATTGCAAATCAGTGGAAGTTACTCTTTTTTCATATTTACATGTTGATAAAATGAAATTCAGACTTTTAATTAATATACACATACAGCATTACAGTTTAAGATTAGCAGACTATTCGATAGGAACAAAAACTTTTACATGTTAATATGAAATTCCTGCACACAACATGTCTTAAAGATTTCTCTTTTAAAACTGTGCCATTGGGACCAGCGGATGGCATAATGGTTACATCGCTGGACTCCCACATGGTCGATCATGGTTTCAGTCCTGGACCTGGTGACTTAAAACTGATAGTGGGCATGTGTGCGTGCATGCCCCAAATCCCAAGAATAGAGAAGGGATTGCTGTGTGGCCATCTACTCTGGGGGATGATTTCTCACTTTCTGTCCCTCTCTCTTTCTCTGTCTCTCTGGAGAGCACATGCATCCAATAGCAAAAACTCTCTAAAACAAAACAAAACAAAACTGTGTCATAAAGCATTATATATGAGCCACACTGCAAAAGATATGGCACAGTGATGCAAACTACAGCTACATATTTAAAGATCAGGCTTTTTTTCCCCCCTATGAGTATTTCAGTTGATTTGGAGTATATGCTGCTTATGGTAGAATTAGAAGGATTCTTGGGAACCAGCAGTTAGCGTAATGGCTATGTCGCTGGACTCCCACGTAGTTGACGGCAGTTCGCGTCCCAGACCTGGTGGCTTAAAACTCACACCGGCTGCGTGTGCATGCGTGCCCAAGATCCCGAGAGGAGAATGGAGGAGAAGAGATTGCGGCGTGACCATGTCCCCTGGGGGGTGATTTCTCGCTTTCTGTCTCTATGTCTCTCTCTATTTGTTTGGCGAGTGCACGCACCCTATAGTGAAAACCTCTCAAAAAAAAAAAAAAAAAAAAAAAGAAAAGAGAAGAATTCTTCATTGAAATTTTTGGGATCTTTTGGACCTATAAACTGCATGAATTGGCTTATGTATCAGAATGTTTCCTTGGGTGACATTATCCTAACAAGCTTACCTCCAGAATTAAATGTTATTGTGGTTTAGATAATGTTGTGCCCACCAAAGTTTAATGTTTTAGAATTTGGTCTTACTAGACAGTAATTGGATGTCCCCCAGAAAGTTATATGTTGAAACTTAATTTTATTAATTGTATTGTAAGAGTGTTAAGTGAAAACTTAATTCTTTAATGGTGTCTCAGGTGGGGCCTTTGGATGAGATAATGTCATTAGGGTGGGGCTGCCATAATCGAGTGCTGGAAGAATTTATAAGTAGAGAGACAGAAGTCAAATGGATGAAGTTATGTTCTGCTGAAAGTTCTACTTTTTGCTATTTTTTTCTGCCTTTAAATTTTCAATCACCAGAATTGCAAATTTTGTAAATAAACCTGAAGTTTCTTTATAAATCACTCGGTCTCAGATATTTTTGTTAGCAAAGCATTAAGGGACTAAGGTAAATGAGTTAACTATTATATAAAATTGTATTTTCTAAAGCTAAAATATATTTTGTACTATTGTTTTATACCATATCTATATTCGAATGTAAGACTAGAAGAAAAACTCACAATTTTCTTTGTATATAGACCATTCAACTCTCTTAATTGCCTGTCTTTGGAGAAATATTTGTTAGGGAATCCATATTATTATATTAATCACAATAAATATTATAGTATGAGGGGTATTAAAAAGTTCATAGAAAGTGTGTTTTATGTAAAAACTATGCATGGGTTTCAAATTGTTTTTGTACCAAAAATAAACTCATACTTTAATTCCATTTTCCACAAACTTTTTGAGTTCTCCTTATATATACTGTATCACAGTGCTCCAATTCTCAAAGTTCATTTCCAGTCAGATTCTTCAGGTGTAGGTCAACATAAAATTTATAAAATCTTTCAATTCTTTTTTTTTTTAAGAGGTATTTTTGCTATAAGGCTCATGTGCTCACCAGAAACACAGACACAGTGATAGAAAGTGAGGAATCATACTACAGGGAATGGCCACACTGCAATCCCTTCTCCTCCATTCTCCACCTGCGATCTTGGGCATGCACGCACATGCACTCAGTGTGAGTTTCAAGTCGCTGATTCCAGAACTCAAACCGGGGTCAGTCATATGGGAGTCCAGCAATGTAACTGCTACATCGTCTGCTGGCCCCATAATCTTACAATTCTTTTAGTATACATTTACCTATCCTGCATCATCTTTTGTACCTTCATTTGGGGCCTGCAGGAGTTGAGTGTGATAATAGTTTGAAACAATAAAGGAAGTTGGTTTATGTCTTAAGGATCAGTATTCTTCTTTAAGGCAACTACCTCGGGTAAAGTCATTACTAATTTTCTGTTTTTCTTTGTTTGTTTGCTATTGGACATGTGCACTTGCCATAGAGAGACAGAGAAAAAAGAGAGAGAGGAAAAGTGAGAAATGAACCCCCAGGGAGAATGATCACACTGCAATCCCTTCTCCTCCATTCTCTTCTTGTGATTTTGGGCATGATTGTACACGTGCCTGGCACGTTTTTCAAACCTCAGAGTTTGGAACTTCAACCATGTGATGTTCAGCTGCCTTAACTACTATGTCACTGCTTGGCCTTGGTTATTGAAGGTTTTTAAGGCAAGGGGAGAATGACTAATCTTTTCAATGAGGGGAGAAAGTTTGCTTCTCTGGTGGTTAAGCAGAATTTAGGGATCCAATGGCCTCCAGATTCCTTGAAATCTGCCCACAGATCTCTACCCTAATTTCTATGGTTCCATTTATTTTAAATGCCCTGACTTTGACACGTGAGGTTGTGAGATTGTAAATTCAATTTTCAATGTAATTAATATATTGCAAGGTTTGATTTGAGCTTACTTTTCAGTAAGTTCTCTCCTTCTGCTGCAGGAGAGAAGGGTTTCTTTTGGACCCTTGGAATACAGAGCCTTAAGTTTATCATTTTCTTTCTCCAACATTTCCAGCACATTTGAGAACTAATGACTAACCCCATTTTACTTTGTATTTTCACCAAAATATTCTATGGCAACAACTATTTGTTCATTAAAAACCATGCCTTCTACATGTACTTGATTATAAATGATAAATCATTAGTAGTAGATAATTTAAGTACCCATTGTTAGGAGTTCACCACTATCCCCCTTACAACTGGAAACAGCATCATGGATATGCTTAAATTTTGTCATATGAGAGAATTAATTCCAGATAAGAGGGACCAGCAGTTAGCATAAGGCTATGTCTCTGGACTCCCATGTAGTCGACCGCATTTCGCGTCCTGGACCCGGTGGCTTAAAACTCACGCCGGGCACATGTGCGTGTGTGCCCAAGATCCTGAGAGGAGAATGGAGGAGAAGGGATTGTGGTGTGATCATCCCCCCTGGGGGGGGTGATTTCTCACTTTCTGTCTCTCTGTCTTTCTCTGTCTTCCATAGGTGAAACGTTTAGTGGTACCATGCAGATGAATTCTCATTTATTTATTTTAAAATTTTATACATTATTCTTTTTTAAAAGAATAATTTTATTTAACTTTATTTACTTATTTATTTATTTTTATTTCTTAAAATTGACTAGAGAGCAACAAAGAGAGAGAGACAGAGAGAGAGAAAGAGAGAGAGAGAGAGAGAGAGAGGAAGCCTCCGGATCTGGGACTCAAACCACAGTCAATCATGTGGGAGTCCAGCACCTTTAACCACCATGCCACCTTCCAGACCCACATTATACTTTTAATGTTGTGACTAAGACATATGCCTAACTCAAACTTAAAGACATTTCTCCTGTGTGCTCTAAAAGTTACACACTTTTAGTCATTTGTTTAGATATATGATCAATTTTGAGTTAATTTTTGTGTGTGGTACGAAGTGAGGGTCTAAATTTGTGTGGATATCCAATTTTCCTAGTATCATCTGTTCACAAAAATGATAATTTCCCTTTGAGTTGCCTTGATACCTTTTTTGAAATCAATTGACCATGAATGTCAGTGTTAATTTCTCCACTTTCAAAGACACAGTCTATTTTAATACCACACCATCTTGAGTAGAGCAGCTTTGTATTAAACTTCGACATCATGAGCTGTGATACCTTTATTTATTTATTTTTAAAAAAATTTCCTTTGTCACTCTGGCCACCAGGCATTTCTGAATATATCTTAGAAATAGTTTTTTCATTTTCTACAAAAAAGTGTAGTTGGATTTTATAGATATTGTCTTCTTCTCAGAATAATAAGACTCTCCTTTTTCATAAGAAGACTCTCATGAATTTCAGTTAAGCTGATCTGCCTTGCTTACATAGTTCTGTGGTGAATTTAAAGTAAAGATTTTGCCTATTTTTCTTGTGTTGGTTGTTGCACAAAGATATCTTGCCTTTATCCACCTGCAATGTTCTATTCATAAACATATGTTCTCATAGTAACATTTTTTAAAAGGTTTCTGCCATATGGTGTGTGTAGTTTCCAGAGACAGACAGAGAAAGAGAGAGTGAGAAGAAAAGTAAGGAATCATCCCCTAAAGGGGATGGCCAAGCCTCAATCCCTTCTTTATTCTCCTCTTGGGATTTTAGGTATGCACACACACACACACCTGGTGTGACTTTTAAAATTTATTATTTGTTATTATTTATACATTTAATTGTTATACATCATTTAGTCTGTAAAGAGATTTTACCCAACATCATACATGCCACACAGCAGACGAGTTGAGAATAATATACATGACATCACCAACAGGCAGCAAACCATATCTGTGTCCCACAAATGTCTTACTTCTCCATTTTTCCCAAATTTCCCTTCCTGAACTCTTCCCTTCTCTCATTCTCCTTCCATTTTGTCCTCAGTGTCCATAACAATTTCAATGCTTTTATGTCCTCCAGTATTTCAATCTCTACCATAGAGTGCAGACATACAATGTCTCTGTTTCATAGCCTGACTTGATTCACTCAGCACTAAGTCTTCCATGTTCGTGCACTTTCTATCAAAGGCCAGGGTCTTGTGTTTTATGGTGGAAAAGAGTTCCATGGAGTATATGAGCCACACTTTTTCAATCCATTCATCTACTTGTGGACATTTGGGTTGGTTCCATGTCTTAGCAATCATGAATAATGCTGCAATAAATAAAGTTATGCAAATGCTTTTCTGACTGAGTGTTCTCCTGTCCTTTGGGTAGATTCCCAGGAGTGGAATTGCAGGATCATATGGGGTAGTTTTATTTGAAGGTCTTTGAGGAATCCCCATATTGTTCTACACAGTGGCTGGACCAATTTCCATTCCTACCAACAATGTAGGAGAGTTCCTCTTTCACTACCTCCCCACCAGCACTTATCATTTTTAGTTGTTTTTAATCTTTACCATTCTGCCTGTGTCTTTTGCCATGCATAATCTTCTTAGTTTGATGGATTCCCACTTGTCTGTTTTTGGGATTATTGACTGTGCTTTGGTGGTCTTGTTTAAGAGCTCTTTGCCTATCCAATGTCTTCCAGAGTTTCCCCAGTGTTTTCTACCAGTAGTTTTATAGTTTGAGGTCTTAGGTTTAGATCTTTGATCCACTTTGAGTTGATTTTTGTCAATGGTGAGAGGCAGGGATTTAGATTCTTCTTTCTGCAGGTGGATATTCAGTTTTTCCAGCATCATTTTGCTAAAGAGGTTTCCCTTTTCTCACTGAATTGACTGCTACCCTTTTGCAAAGATCAGTCAGCTGTATATTTTGAGATTTATTTCTGGAGTGTCACTCTGTTCCATTGGTCCTCATGTCTGTTTTTGTGCCAATATCATGCTGTTTAGATTATCACATCTTTGTAATAAATTTTGTGGTCAGAGAGAGAGAGAGATGCTATGCACTCCACTCTTCTTGCAAAGGATGGCTTTGGCAGTGTATGATCTTTTATGATTCCAGATGAATTCTAAGATTGTCTTTTCTAGATCTGTGAAGAATATCTCTCGTAATTTTATAGGGATTGCATTAAATATATAGATTAACTTGGGTAGGATTGACATTTTGATTATATTAATTCTCCTAGCCCAGGAACATGGGATATCCTTCCATTTTTGTGTCCTTTTCAATTTCTTTTTAAATATTTTCATTGTTTTCCTTATGGAAATCCTTAACTTCCTTAGTTAGTTTTATTCCTAGATGTCTTATGCTTTTTCCCCCCCACATTTTAATGACTGAAACATAAAACATCTAAAACCGCAGCTTCTGGAAGAACCACTTGTTCTTGCTTGCCTTGTACCTCTCTTTGAACTTGACCTTTGCCTTCCACCAGGCCTTGCATTTAAGAGCAGGGTCTCTGAAGACATCCTTGTTGACCACAGTTTGTCCAAGGGAATATCCACAGGGTACCTTGTGGGCATGAGGTGACTGTAGTTATAAACCTTCACAAAAGACTTGATCTTTGACCTCTTGGCGATTTTCTTCTTGCCCATGGCAGCTGTCACTTTGTGGGGAAAGCGGTCAATTCCAGCCACAAGAGCGTGGCTGTAAGAGCATCTAAGGTGCCATCATCAATGTTCTTCATGATGACAGCTTTGCCTCTGGAGTAGCATCCAGCCAGTACCAGCACCACCTTCCCAGGTTTCATGAACTTGCCCATTTCGACAGCAATCCTTTTGTGGCCATGGTAAATGGGAATACTTTCTTTAGTTCCGTCTCTGTCTGCTTCTTGTTTGTATATAGAAATGCTATAGATTTTTGCATCCTGCCACTTTAGTGTATGCATTTATTACTTTGAGAAGCTTTTTCGTGAATACTATTGGATATTTTATGTACACAATCATGTCATCTGCAAACAGAGATAATTTCAACTCTTCTTTCTCTATTGGAATGCCTTTTATTTCCTTCTCTTCTCTGATCACATTGGCTAGGACTTCCTGTACTATATTGAATAAGAGTGGAGAGAGTGAGTAGCCTTGTCTTGTACCAGTTTTTAGTGGGAAAGTTTTTAGCTTTTCCTCATTCAGTATAATGTTAGCTATAGGTTTTCATAGATGGATTTTATTATGCTGAGAAATAATCCTTCTATGCTGCCCATACTGAGTCTTAATCATAAAGAAATGTTATATTTTGCCAAACACTTTTTTCCTCATGAATTGAAATGATCATATGGTTTTTATATTTCTTACTGTTAATATTGCCCATACTGAGAGTCTTAATCATAAAGAAATGTTATATTTTGCCAAACACTTTTTTCCTCATGAATTGAAATGATCATATGGTTTTTATATTTCTTACTGTTAATATGATGTGCTATATTTATGGTGTTGAGAATGTTGAACCACCCTTGCATCCCTGGAATAAGTCCCACCTGGTTGTTATGAATAACCTTTTTTATATGCTGTTGAATACGGTTAGCAAGTACCTTGTTGAGAACTTTTGCAGCTATATTCATCAGAGACATAGATCTGTAGTTTTCCCTTTTTGTTGTATCCTTATCTATTTTGGGAATTAGAGTAATGGAGGCTTCGTAGAATGAATTTGGAATGGTTTCTTCCTTTTGGAAACGGTGTGAGTAGAAACTTGAAAAGTTTTGTAAAATTTAGCAGTGAATTCATTGGGACCTAAACTTTTCTTTGTTGAGAGGTTATTTCTTACTGATTCATTCTTATTGCTTTTATCGGTCTATTCAGGCTTTCAATGTCCTCCTGAGAAAATCTTAATAGACAATGTCCAAGAGTTTGTCCTTCTCCAAGTTTTCCTGTTTGTGAGTATATAGTTGCTTATAGTATCCTCTAATGTTTTGTATTTCTATGATGTCTGTTGTAATGTTGTTTGATTCATTGTGAATTTGACTTATCTGGATCCTTTCTCTCTTATTAATTAGTCTAGCTAATGGTGTGTTAATCTTATCTATCTTTTCAAAGAAACAGCTTTTGCTTTCACTTATTTTCTGTATAGTTTACTTATTTTCTATTTCATTTATTTCTACTTGAATCTTTATTATTTCTTTTCTCCTGACACTTTTTTTGGAGATTTTTGTTGCTTTTCCAATTCCTTGAGGCAAGTTGTTAGGTTGTTCCTTTGCCACCTTTCCATCTTTTTCTTGTATGCACTAATTGCTATGAACTTCCCTCTTATGACTGCTTTGACAGTGTTCCATGGATTGTGGATGCTTGTGAACCATTATCATTTGTTTCCCTAAATCTTTTTATTTCTTCCTTAATTTCTTCAGTAGTCGTGAAGTCATTCAGAAATAGGATATTTAGTTTCCATGTATTTGTGTGTTTTTGAGGGTTTCTCCTGAGATTAATATCAAGTTTAATTCCATTATGGTCGAAGAAGATGCTAGTTATAGTTTCTATGCCTTTGAATCTAAAGGCTGGTTTTGTGCCCTATCATGTGGTCAGTCTTTAAGAAGATACCATGTGGGGCTGAGGAAAAAATATATTTTGTGGGACCAGCAGTTAGTGTAATGGCTATGTCGCTGGATTCCCATGTAATTGATCACAGTTCACGTCCCGGACCTGGTGACTTAAAACTCACGCCTGTCCCATGTGCGTGCATGCTCAAGATCCCGAGAAGAGAATGGAGAAGGGATTGCAGCGTGGCCATCCCCCCTAGGGGGTGATTTCTTGCTTTCTGTCTCTCTTTCTCTGTCTGTCTGGTGAGCGCACGTGCCCTATAGCAAAAACCTCTAATATATATATATATATATATGTATGTATAGTGTGTGTGTGTGTGTGTGTTTTGGGTGGAAAGTTTATAGATGTCTGTGAAGTCCATCTGATTTATGGTATCATTTAGATCCTGAATCTTTTTGCTTATTTTTTGTCTTGTTGATTTGTCTAAAGGAGATAATGAGGTGTTGAGATCTTAAAAAATTAGCATGTTACAGTCTATCTCTCCTTTTAGATATAGCACATATTTGGGTGCTCCTGAGTTGGGTGCATAGATACTTATATCTATGCCTGGATGGATAGATTCTGTCCTAACTAGTATTGAGATCTGGAAGGGAAGTCCCTGCCTGGGGAGGGGGGCTTCATAGCCATGAAGCTGAACCCAGAAGGGATAGCAAAAACAGAGATGGAGATCCTGGTGTGATTTTCAAGCAGCCAAGTCCAGGACTCAACTTGTGGTTAGCCTTGTGGGAGTCTAGTGTCTTAACCACCATGCCACCTGCTGGCTCCTCTCAGGTAACTTTTAAGTATCAAATATTAATAATACCAGATCAAATGAACAGTGGACAATCTTCTGTTGCAGCTCTGTACCAGACTTATAAAGTTGAAAAGACTTTGTACACCTCATAACCACCTCACAAAGTGGTTATTATTATCATTTTATTAATGATTATACCAAAGCAGAGGATGGTGGTAAAATAGTCTAAGATCAGAGCTCTATAAAGGAGAGTCTCTAGTTTTCCATCCTGACAGTCTAAATCCATAACCTTCTCCTAAAAAAATTAAATCATCAACACTGAACAGAAAAAAACATCCCAAAGTGGAGGCTGATTTTGACATCCATTAATTTAAAAATTATTAAGTTGTCAAAAACAAATTCAATAGAGAAAAATAAAACCCAATATTCAATACGGGGAAGTTCAGACTATGCAATAGAAAACATGTTTTTCTAATTATTCAAGGAATGTTTAAAAAAATTGCAGAATATGTTAATTAAATAGTAATTAAATATTTAGATACTAAAGAATAACTTTATCAAGGGTGTTAGCGTAATGGCTATGTCGCTGGACTCCCACGTAGTCGACCGTGGTTCACGTCCCGGACCCGGTGGCTTAAAACTCACGCCGGGCGCACGTGCATACGTGCCCAAGATCCCAAGAGGAGAATGGAGGAGAAGGGATTGCAGCGTGACCATCCCCCCTGGGGGGTGATTTCTCGTTTTCTGTCTCTATGTATCTCTCTGTCTGTCTGGCGAGTGCACGTGCCCTATAGCAAAAACCTCTCCCCCCCCAAAAAAAATAGTAATTAAATGTTTAGATACTAAAGAATAACTTTATCAAGGGTCTGCACAAGATATGTGTAATAAATGTGTAAAATATGTATAAGATATGTTTAATAAATGTAATAAACATATAAGCTACGTGAGATATGTTTAATAAATACCATGTGTCATGGAAGGCCCGGTGATGTTCCAGCAGCAGAGTGCAATGTTCTGAAAGGCTGATGCTCACTGGAAGGTCCTTGGCATGTCAGGCACGTGTGTGCTCATGATCTGGGGCTGGCTGAGGCTGAGTGTAGACTACAGTATTGAGACCTTGTTGGAGACGCCTCTTTCCTCTCTCTCCCTTTCTTACTCATGAGGGAAATAAATTTTAAAACGGGGGAGACAAAGAGCCCAAGTCTTTTAAAAATGGGGTGGTTAAGCCTGGATTATCTCCCTGAAGCTCATTTGGGAAACTATAGGACAATAATTCTTCCTATCCATGAGGAAGAGATATATGTATTTGCATGTGCGTGTGTGTGTTTATGAGCTTGCAAAGAATAATTATTTATTATAAGCAACAGGATTTTGAGGGGGACTGGTCTTTTGTTGGGTTCCTAGAAAACCTTAGATACTACTGATGCAGTTTGGTTCTGTTTACTTAAAGCTGGAATTTAAAAATAATAATTTTCTTATTTGGATGATCCAGGTTATGACCAAACTCCACCTAACTTTTTTTTTTTTTTTTAATTTGACAGACAGCACATGTACTCACAGGAGAGGGAGAAAGAAGAGTCAGTGAGAAAACCCACTCCGTGGGACGTGGTCACACTGAAATTCCTTGTCCTCTCTATCTCCCTCCTTTTAAGACTTTGGGCATGCCTACACACATGCATAGTCTCTCAGGGCACTGGGTCCAGGACTCAAACTGTACAGTCGGCCATGTGGGATTTGACGACATTAATGCCAGGGCGGAGGATGGCCCCTATTCAGTGATTTAGACATTCACTCTATGTTCTGTGTACTAGGCTAAAAAATTTTCCTAACTAGTAACTGGAGTTGCTTACACAAATTATGGAAAGATTAAAAAGGAAAAAATGCAAAATGATGAAAGAGAATATGTCTTCATTTGCATGTTAACAAATGAAAATTCAGCTTTACCTGTAACATCAACAATGAAAAATTTCACCCCATGGGCAGAACACATAGTGTATGAATAGAAGTTAATTCAAACTAATTTTGGGTATAACAAAGTTTTTCATAAAAACAGCACAAAATGCATCTATTCACATATGCTGGTGTTTTCCAGTTTGCCTTTGGTCATAGGATTTAAAAGAAATAAGAACATGGGAACCTGCAGATGGCATGTTAAGGCACTGAATGCCACATGGCTGGTCACAGTTCAAGTCCCAGACCTGATGGCTTGAAACTCACACTGGGCTCGTGTGTGTATGCCTAAAATCCCAGGAAGAGAATGGAGGAAAAGGGATTGCAGCATGGCTATCCCCCCTGGGGGGTGATTTTTCACTTTCCCTCTCACTGTCATTCCCTGTATCTCTCTGGAAAGTGCACATGCCGTATAGCAAAAACAAACAAACAATGTTTTATATACAACAAGCAGCTATCCATAAAATCATAGAACTTAAGGTCAGGATTTTCCAGGCATACATAAAATCATAGAACTTAAGGTCAGGATTTTAAAGAAATCATGACCAATGACAACAGACCCACCATTTTTATTTTCTCTTCAAGCAGGATAAATTTATTATTGATCATTTTGTTCTTTCTAGGAATGGCAGAATCTGTTCTTGGAATTTTGCCAAAGACCTCACAGTGTTAGTCAACTTTACTGACTTGATTAAGAGGCAAAAGATCTCTTTGGCTGATTGAATTAACTTTCTTTCACCTTAAATACTTAGTGTTTTTAGTAAGAATATTTGAAACACTCTCTTAGCAATCTTGAAATGTACTATACACTGTTGTTCACTATATGTCATGCTTTACAATAGATCTTGAACAAAGCAAAACTTATTCTTAGTATGGTTTTTGTACTCTTGACCATCATCTCCCCATTCCTCCCAGCCCTAGCTTTGAAGTGCCTAGAAAACTTCAGTGCTTAAGAATGTCTTATACTAAATTAGATTCTTGCTGCTTGTTATATGTGTTAGAATTTGTAATAGTGATGCTGAGAACTCAATTGCCAGACTCACATATGTAGCTAGAACAAAAACAGCAAAATAATTAAAATAACTACATCTTTATTTACATCTTGGCAAGTAAGAGTTCAGTTTCCTTCATCATTAACTACAAAACTTAAACCCACTATGTAAAGCTCATCTGGGTTGTCTGGGGAAAATTGTCATGAAGGAAGCTATGAACCCAGTCTTTAGCAAAATCTTGAGGTTTGACATCGTTTATTAAAGTTCTTTAAGACAGAATCTCGAATTTTAAGAATTGGCTATGCATAGCATTTTAGATAAGTGCATAAGAAAACTCCAGCAGTGATGTAAGATATCAAGACATTCTCTTCCAGATGATGGGTAGTGACATATAGAGTCCATTTACAGCCATTGTAAGTGTGTAATTCATAACTGGAAATGTAGACTATGGATTCTTAGCCACTGGTGGACTCTATTGACTGGATCAAGGGAAGAAAGATATTTTCACCTATTCAACTGCTCCCTGGTTTGTCCATTTCCCAAATGGGTCTGCTCTGGTTAGTATTCACAAGTTGGTATATTTCTGTGATTAATACAGTTTTATTTATTTGTTAAAAATGTTCAAAATGCTTAATGTCACCTGGATGCTCATTTTAGCATCTGGCTTGGTACCTGTCTCAGCATCTTTTACTTTCTCAAGACAGCCATTTTTTCTGTTTTTCTCCACGCAAAGGGGAAAGTTAAGCATGATTTCATTAATGCTGCAGGAGACCTTGGTCCTCGTATTTTTAAATATTGTACAGATGAACATGCATATTAATGCCAGGGCCAATGGATGTGAAGGAAGCCTGACTTGCAGTTCCAGTTTGAGCAACTTTGTACTCTTCTGATCTTCCTTTCTAAAAATTAAAAAAAATTATTTTTAATACATTCAATCATCTTATATCATTACAGCATGCAAAATTAATTTTTCAGCATGAATACCCTATGTTCAAAGATATTATCAGTTAAAGATATTTTCATACACATTATCATCAACAGGTAATTTTCCATTTTTGTGTCCTTTAAATGTTTTGCATCTTTTTTTTTTTCCTTTGATTCCCTTCCTCTAACCCTCTTCTGGTCTTCTTTTGCTCACCAATGTTATGTTCACTTTTATATCCTTCACTGTTTCCCTGACAACCTTTCTTTTGCTAATGTTTTCTCTATGGAAACATCTTAGGACTATGCAGCATGATTCCCAAGGATTCAGAAATGCCAGCACCAAGGCCCACCTAACAACTGTGCAAACTGTGATAAGAAAAGCAAAGCAAATGATGGTACGTAGAATTAAAAGGCAATAGTCTGTAAATATATATAAAAAAAGAGAATGTTGTATCCAAATTCACAGAAAATTATAAATAGCTGACATTGTAAAACATCTAGAGAACTGTAACTTCCAAAGTCAAGTATGAAACACGTAAATGCTATAGTTTCTAAGCCAAGATCATAGAAAGTATAGCATTTGTATCCAAGAATAAGTGTTTATGTATCCAAGAACAAGTTAAATGGTAAGGAATGTTCACATCATCATGATCATAGTTTCCAAACTCAAAACAACCCCAGTGTAGATAAATTATGAATACTCAATCCATTGGTATTAATCAACAATGAAAGAAATAATCTATCTTTCTATGCAATATGATTAATTTAAAAAGCATAATATTAATAAAAATGATTCAAATGCCGAAATAATAAATACAGTATTATTTCATTTATATGTGTCACATAAAAAGGGACTAAGCTAGTATTTATGGATACATATGCAAAAGTAAAATTTATAAAGTAAAATAAGATTTTTTTTTGAGAGGTTTTTGCTATAGGGCACATGCGCTTGCCAGACAGACAGAGAGACACAGAGATAGAAAGCGAGAAATCACCCCTCAGAGGGGATGGCCACACCGCAATCCCTTCTCCATTCTCCTCTTGGGATCTTGGGCACGCACGCACATGCGCCTGGCGTGAGTTTAAGCCACCGGGTTCAGGACTCGAACCATGGTTGACTATGTGGGAATCCAGTGACATAGCCACTACGCCAACTGCTGGTCCCAGAGTAAAATAAGATTTTGTCAGTTACAAGAAAGTTGTTATTTCTGGGATAAAGGGATGAATTATTGTTAGGAAGGTGCATGCAAGAGGCTTTCAGCAATTACAAAGTTCCTTTTCATTACATGGGAGGTCTTACATTAGTGTGTATTTTATAATAGAGAATTTATGCTTAAAAATATCTATATATTTGCTATATGTAATAACAGGTAGTCAAAAGAAAGAAAAACAGAAGAAACATTTCACAACAAATTTTACCAGCTAGCAAAAATCTCCTTTAGTAATGATCATTTATTTACTTCTTCCCTGAGAGATATAGAAAGAAGGGAGAAAGAGAGCGAAGCTGCTCCCACAAGGTCTTGGCCACATAAATCACAGGCATGTACACTAATTTCCGAGAGAGCGAAGCTGCTCTCACAAGGTCTCGGCCAGCTAAATCACAGGCATGTACACTAATTTCCAGCACACAGAAGGAGGCCTCAGAATGGGAACCTGGGACTTTCCTGTGTGGTCCACTAATATTACTGCTGTGACACTGATCTCAAAGATAACAAGAACTTTGTACCAAATGCTAATGGGCATAATGTAGAGTAAAAATTAAATGTTGATATCCCTAATAAATATATGTGTAAATATACTAAAGCAGCATTGGCAAACTGAACCCAGAAATGGTTTAAAAAATATAATAATGCACCATAGACAAGATAGATTTATCCCAGTATTGCAAGTTCTTTTTAACAATAGAAAATTAACTACAGTATTATAACTTGACAGATTAAAGGATATACATGACAGAATAACTCAGGAATTCCTAAGGAAAAAAAAATCAGCAGAATTGGACTGTATGAGGAATGTTGAATTCATGAAGAAATCCACAGATAATTTACAGCAAAAGTCATTAAGGTCAAACATTGAATTTATTCTCTTTAGGATCAAAAATAATATAGGAATGCCCACCATCAGCCTTCTACTCAGAATTTCACTGACCAGCACATTAGTGCCAAAAAACGATGCTTTCTATGTTATGTATACAACTATACAAAGTTGTATAGACATGTGAAGAATTTACTCAAGAACTGAGGATATTGTATGTGAATGATAATAAATGAAGAATAACAAAAAAACTACAACTCATGTGATTACTTCCATAATCCAAAGAAAATACTTCACATTCCAACTTTCACAGTCTTCTCTTTCTACCCCTTTGCCTCCTTTTTCTTTTCAGTTCAGGCTTTTGAAAAAGTCTATGGTTTTCCCTTAGCATCTCTTCTCCTTCTCCTGTAGAAGTTTGATACCATTTTTTAATAAAATCTAACTTTTATTTTTAAGTGTTATATCTTATGTAAACATACCAAAATGAAATGTACAATTTGAAGTTGCAACTGTACTATCCATTTTACTGTTTATTGTGCTTCCAGTTCTAAAGGACTATGGTACATTCAGTCACTGTCCTGTTCTTCAGGTAGCCTATTTGCCTGTTTGTTCAGTTCAGTGTATTGATAAGTTGTGGCCAACATCTCTAAACCCTTTTCTCTGGACAGACAAGAAGGCCATCCTTCTTACTCCTAAAACAAGAAGGTATACACAATTTCTTCAGTTGTAGGTCAAGAGTGTCAATGAAAGCCCACATATCATTTACCTAATTATTTAAAAGTCATATTTATAGACGGAACCAGCAGTTGGCGTAATGGCTATGTTGCTGGACTCGCACGTAGTCGACCGTGGTTTGAGTCCTGGTCCCGGTGGCTTAAACTCACGCTGGGCGCGTGTACGGGCGTGCCTAAGATCCTGAGAAGAGAATAGAGGAGAAGGGATTGCGGGGTGGCCATCTCCCCTGGAGGGTGATTTCTCACTTTCTGTCTCTGTCTCTTTCTGTCTTTCTGGAGAGCGCACGCACCCTATAGCGAAAACCTCTCCAAAAAAAAAAAGTCATATTTATAGATGGATCCGCAGTTGGCGTAATGGTTATGTGGCTGGATTCCCATGTAATTGACCGCACTTCGAGTCCTGGACCTGGTGGCTTAAACTCATGCTGGGTGCATGTGCATGTGTGTACTAGATCCCGAGAAGATAATGGAGGAGAAGGGATTGTGGCATGGTCATCGCCCCTGGTGGTGGTGGTGGTGGGGGGTGATTACTTGCTTTCTGTCTCCCTATCTCTCTTTTTCTGGTGAGTGCACGTGCCCTATAGCAAAATCCTTTCCAAAAAAAAAAAAAAAAAGTCATATTCAAAGAAAGTTAGCAAATTGTTAAAGGACATGTGTTCTGTCTACCTTGTCAAATACACCTTCCTAACATCAAAATAAAGGCATTTACATAGCTATTTTATGTTATAACTGAAATTTACAAATCATCCACGATGATATAATTAGTTTGGGCTTAACTGTAGCTCACCCAGCAAAAGTATGAGTAATAAAATATGGACATTTATAATTCATAAATTATGTATTTATAAGATGAAAGTTGCTTTTTTATTTATCCAGAAAAATGTATCATGCTAAACCAGGATGAAAATAGTATTTGGTTTACATTAATGTCAAATTTAATCTTTGTGCATCTCTGAATTTCTAGAATTTTGCTAATTTGCTCTTTCCTTGATATTGTTTATGAAGGTAGGGTAGGTGAAGAACTTGATTCCTTACAGTAATATCTGTCTGTTCAGCTTTCAGTGTTGAAATTTATGACATAATATAGTTCTGCATTCTTTGGTAGCTATTGCAGATTAAAAAATAATAAAATAGTTTTCTTTTAAGTTTGGGAAAAAATGTGATAAAAAAGGAAGATAAAGTCTGGGGGCCAGCAGTTAGCGTAATGGCTATGTCACTGGACTCCCATGTAGTTGACCACAGTTTGCGTCCCGGACCCGGTGGCTTAAAACTCACGCCGGGCGCATGTGCGTGTGTGCCCAAGATCCCGAGAGGAGAATGGAGGAGAAGGGATTGCGGCGTGGCCATCCCCCCTGGGGGG
>NW_006203577.1:2147985-2158485 GCF_000334495.1 Tupaia belangeri chinensis
AAAAAAAAAAAAAAGTCATATTTATAGATGGATCCGCAGTTGGCGTAATGGTTATGTGGCTGGATTCCCATGTAATTGACCGCACTTCGAGTCCTGGACCTGGTGGCTTAAACTCATGCTGGGTGCATGTGCATGTGTGTACTAGATCCCGAGAAGATAATGGAGGAGAAGGGATTGTGGCATGGTCATCGCCCCTGGTGGTGGTGGTGGTGGGGGGTGATTACTTGCTTTCTGTCTCCCTATCTCTCTTTTTCTGGTGAGTGCACGTGCCCTATAGCAAAATCCTTTCCAAAAAAAAAAAAAAAAAGTCATATTCAAAGAAAGTTAGCAAATTGTTAAAGGACATGTGTTCTGTGTACCTTGTCAAATACACCTTCCTAACATCAAAATAAAGGCATTTACATAGCTATTTTATGTTATAACTGAAATTTACAAATCATCCACGATGATATAATTAGTTTGGGCTTAACTGTAGCTCACCCAGCAAAAGTATGAGTAATAAAATATGGACATTTATAATTCATAAATTATGTATTTATAAGATGAAAGTTGCTTTTTTATTTATCCAGAAAAATGTATCATGCTAAACCAGGATGAAAATAGTATTTGGTTTACATTAATGTCAAATTTAATCTTTGTGCATCTCTGAATTTCTAGAATTTTGCTAATTTGCTCTTTCCTTGATATTGTTTATGAAGGTAGGGTAGGTGAAGAACTTGATTCCTTACAGTAATATCTGTCTGTTCAGCTTTCAGTGTTGAAATTTATGACATAATATAGTTCTGCATTCTTTGGTAGCTATTGCAGATTAAAAAATAATAAAATAGTTTTCTTTTAAGTTTGGGAAAAAATGTGATAAAAAAGGAAGATAAAGTCTGGGGGCCAGCAGTTAGCGTAATGGCTATGTCACTGGCCTCCCATGTAGTTGACCACAGTTTGCGTCCCGGACCCGGTGGCTTAAAACTCACGCCGGGCGCATGTGCGTGCGTGCCCAAGATCCCGAGAGGAGAATGGAGGAGAAGGGATTGCGGCGTGGCCATCCCCCCTGGGGGGTGATTTCTCGCTTTCTGTCTCTCTGTCTCTCTCTGTCTGTCTGGCGAGTGCACGCACCCTATAGCAAAAAAAACCTCTCAAAAAAAAAAAAAAAGTCTGAAGGCATTGGTGCCAGTGGGAAGATGGTGCTGAGCACTGCTTAGTGGGGAGGTGACAAGAATGAGAAACACTGAAGCTTTTTAGATGAACTTCTCTTCATTCAAATGTTGACCAGATCACCATTTTGCCTTTCAGGAAACTGAGAAAACTGAGGGAACTTTTTTGAAATAATATAGACTCATCTTTGTGTTTTATAAATTCTCAGTGACAATATTGTCAGATACAAAAGCTTTAATTTGCTATGTATTTTATAAAACAGATTTTTATAACCTTTGTATCTCAGAACTCAAGTTAGTGGAACCAAGTTTTCTTCAGGTTAGACAAGGCAAAAAGGAGAAAACCATCAAAGGGAATGTGTCTTTATTTGCATGGTTGCAAAGGAGAGTTCAGATTTGCTTTATAATTGCCTATGAAGTATTTTAGCCCATGGTGACACATCATGCCAGGCAAATGTGCATGCATGCCCAAGATCCCAGGGGGCGAATGGAAGAGAAGAGATTGCAGCTTAACTCCCCCACAACTCTCCCCCGGGAGTGATTTCTTACATTCTTTCTCTTCTCTGTCTCTCTTACTCTCTCTTTCTCTCCTGCAAGCACATGTACCCTAAGGTAAAAAACACTTTTTTTTAGAGAGAGAGAGAGATTTTTGCTATAGAGCATGTGTGATCACCAGAGAGACAGAAGTGAGAAATCACTTCCCAAGAGGGATGACCATGCCACAATCCCTTCTCCTCCAGTCTCTTGTCAGAACTTTGGGCACACACACACACACACACACACACACGCACACATGCCCAGTGTGTTTTAAGTCACTGGGTCTGGGATTTGAACTGTAATCAAGTACATGGGAGTCCGGTGACATAACCAGTACTCCATCTGCTGGTCCTGGCAAAAAACCTCTTTCAAAAAAGAAAAGAAAAGAAAAGAAAACTGGAAGACATGGGGGCTCACTTTCTCCATTCCTTTTTTTTTTTTATAATTTATTTCTTTTTGTATATACATTCAATCACATTGTTTAGCTTACAATGTGAGCATTTCAATATGTGAACATCTCTCCCCATTCCCATTGATCAAAATATCTTCAACTGATAACACCACACTTCCCCATCCCGTCAATGCTCTACCTCCATATCCCTTCTCCAAATGTCCTTTGTCAGGCCCCACTCCTCCACATACACCTCATCTGACATTCACACCCATCTCTTGTGTTTGTACAGCCATTAGTCAATCCGTTTCAGTCATAGAGTGCAGACATTCTGTATATATTTAAGTGGGGACATACAATGACTCTCCTTCATGGCTGAGTAGTATTATATAGAGTATATGTGCCACAGTTTTTCAATCCATTCTTCTGTACGGGGGCATTTGGGTTGGTCCCGTGTCTTAGCAATCATGAATAGTGCTGCAATAAACATCGATGTGCAAGCACTTTTCCAATGAAGAATTCTTCTGTCCTTTGGGTAGATACCAAGGAATGGGATTGCTGGATCATATGGTAGATCTATTTGTAGATTTTTGAGATATCTCCAAATTATTCTCCACAGTGGCTGGACCAATTTACATTCCCACCAGCAGTGTAAAAGAGTTCCCCTTTCACCACACCCCCGCCAATTCTTCACAGACCTAGAAAAGACAATCATAATATTTTTCTGGAATCATAAAAGACCCTGTATTGCCAAAGCAATTCTACACAGGAAGAGTGGAGTGGGTGGCATCTCACTCCCTGACCCGAAAATATACTACAAAGATGTGGTAATCAAAACAGCATGGTACTGGCACAGAAACAGACACGTGGACCAATGGAGCAGAATAGAGTTCCCAGAAATAAATGCCCAAACGTACAGTCAACTGATCTTTGACAAGGGGTACCAGCCATTTCTTTTCAATATATCACTGAAAGTTCAAGCCAATGCAATCAGAGAAGACAACAGAATAAAAGGCATTCAAATTGGGAAAGAAATTAAATTTATTTAATTTGCAGATGACAGAATTATATACATAGAAAACTCAAAAGAATCTCTCAAAAACTGAAAGCAAACAAACTGAATACAACAAACTGGCAAGATACACAAGTCAGCCCACAGAAATCTGCAACATTTCTATACTCCAACAATAAACAGACTGAGGTTGACCTGAAAAAAAGCAATCCTATTTATAATAGCTTACACAAAATATAAGCTACCTAAGAATAAACCTAACAATGGAAGTGAAAGATTTGTACAAGGAAAGCTATGAAAAACTAAAAAAGAAACTGAAAATGATATCAAGAAGTGGAAGGGCATCCCATCCTCCTGATTTGAAAGAACATAATCAAATGTCAATTCTACCCAAATAAATGTAAAAATTTAATGCAATCCCAATCAAATTACCATAGATTTTCTTTACAGATTTAGAAAAACAATCATAAAATTTATCTGTAATCATAAAAGGGCCCATATTGCCAAAGCAATACTGTGGAAAAAGAATAGAGTAGAAGTCAAAATATATTGCAGTTCTGTGATAATCAAAACAACATCGGGACCAGCAGATGACATAATGGTTATATTGTTGAACTTTCACATAGTTGACCGCACTTCAAGTCCCAGAACCAGTGAATTAAAATTCATGTCCGGTGCATGGGCGTATGTGTCCAAAATCCGAGGAGGAGACTGTAAGAAAAGGGATTGGAGCATGGCCATTTCCCCAGGGGGGATTTCTTGCTTCCTGTCTCTCTGATGAGTGCACATGCCCTATAGCAAAGAAACTCTCTCTAAAAAATTAAAAAGAAAAAAAAAACAATCCCAATACAGTACTGGTACAAAAACAGGCATGTAGACCAATATGGAACAGAGTAGAGAACCCAGAAATAGATCCCAAAACACACAGTCAACTGATTTTTGACAAAGGGCACAAGTTAACCCAGCAGGGAAAAGAAAATCTCTTCAGCAAATGTTGCTATGAAAACTAGATATCCACCTGTAGAAAAATAAAATTGGATCCCTATCTCTCACTATTATCAACAATCAACTTATATGGATCAAAAATCTAGACATAAAACCTCAAACTATAAAGCTACTATTGGAAAACACAGGGCAAATGCTTGGAAACATTAGAGTAGGCAAGGACTTCTTAATTAAGATCCCCAAATTACAGACAATAATTCTGAAAATAAATAAGTGGAATTACATCAAGTAAAAAGCTTCTGTAAGCAAAAGGAACAATAGAGTGAAAAGACAATCCTCAGAATGGGAGAATATATTTGTCAACTATGCCTCAGATAAGGGACAGATAACCAGAATATACAGGGAACTCAAGCAACTTACCTGCAAAAAAATAATCAATCCATTGAGATGGGCCAATGAACCAAACAGATAACTCTCAGGGAAAAAAATAAAAGACATAAGAACAGCCAAAACCTGTGTGTGTGTGTGTGTGTGTGTGAGATAACTCTCAGGGAAAAAAAATAAAAGACATAAGAACAGCCAAAAACTGTGTGTGTGTGTATAAAATCTCAACATCCCTTATCATAAAGGAAATGCTAATCAAAACCTATATCACTTAACCCCAGTCAGAATGGTTAAGATTAAAAAATAAAGAATAAGTGCTGGTGAGGTTGTGGTGAAAAGAGAACCCTCCTACACTGTTGGTGGGGATGCAAATTAGTACAACCACTCAGAAGAACAATATGGAAATTCCCCCAAAATCTAAAAATGGAACTATCATACAATCCAGCAATTACACTCTTGGATATCTACCCAAAGGATAGAAATATACTCAGTCAGAAAAACATTTGCACATCCATGTTTATTGCAGCATTATTCACAACTGTTAAGACATGGAATCAATTTATGAATCAACATGTCCATGAACAGATGAATAGATTGAAAAAGTACGATGCATATATACTATGGAATACTACTCAGCCTTAAAAAATTATGAGTTTCTGGCATTTGATAGAAAGTGAATGAATATGGAAGACGTAATGCTATGTGAAGCAAATCTGACTATTAAAGAAAGGCACTGTATGTCCCCACTTAATTATATACCAAATTTGTGCACTCCCATTGCAGAAAGGAAAAGACTGGACGGTATAAAAGCATGGAGAGAAACTGTAAATATAAGAGATAGTGTGGGAAGAGGTTGGGGAATGCAGGGCAGGAGGGAGAGGATTAAGGGGCAAAAAGCAAAACATTTAACAGACACAAATATGGAAAATTAATTGTTTATAATAATGTGTGTGGTGATATCTTTGACTGGACTAATATTCAGTGCATTCATACTGGGAAAAATATGTAGATTAACCTTTTAAAAATTAATTAATTACTTATTTTTTAAAAGAAGGAACCAGCAGTTAGCATAATGGCTATGTCGCTGAACTCCCATGGAGTTGACGGCGGGTCGAGTCCCGGACCTGGTGGCCTTCCGCTCCAGGTGCATGTGCGTGCATGCCCAAGATCCCAAGAGGACAATGGAGGAGAGGGGATTGAGGCATGGCCATCCCCCCTGGGGGGTGATTTCTCGCTTTCTGTCTCTCTCTATCTTTCTGGTGAGTGCGTGTGCCCTATAGCAAATCTCTCAAAAAAAAAAAAAAAAAAAAAAAGAAACCATAAGAGATAATATTGTAGTATACAAAGAGTATGTTTTTAAACTAGTTGGAGAAACATAGAGAGAGAAAGTAATAGACAGCACCCCCCAATAGGGTCCCCAAATTCCAATTCATCCCCACTTTTTAGCCAGCCATACATCATGGGCTGCTCAGCATGCTCATAGAGGTCTCTGAACTTGAACAGGAACCTTCCCATATGGGACTGCCTTACAGAGTGTTGTGTTTTATCTCTGCACCACTATTTGGCAAAGCTTTTTAAAACAGAACATAAACACTAGTGTAAAAAATGGATACTATCGGGGCCAGCAGGTGGCAGGGTGATTAAGGCACCAGACTCCCACATGGCTTACCATTGTTTAAGCTTGGACCTTGGTAGCTTGCTTTCTCTCTCTAGTGGGCACATATGCTTTGTAGCAAATTTAAAAAAAATAAAATTAAATAAATTAAAAATATTTAAAATGGGTTATTTTGTTTTATTAAAATTTTAAAAAATGTCTTCTCCTTAAAGATGCTGTAAAGAAAATCAAATGTCAAGCTACTGTCTAGGAGAAAATACTTATAAAATATATGTATGATTATATAAAGGACTTCTACAATGCAACAATAAAAAAATGCATCAAATTAAGTAATGGACAAAGGTTTAAATATACATTTTATAAAAGAAGTTCAAAGAATGGCCAAAACACATGAAAAAGTGCTTAGCATTATTAGCCACGGAGGACTGTGAATAAAATCACAATGTGATGCCTTTATAAAATAAACAAACAAAAAAAACCAGAATAGAATATAGAGTATTAGCTGTTGGCCACAATATGAAGTAACAAACTCTCATACACTGCTAGTGGGAATATAAAATAATACAATCACTTCGGAGAACTCTGGCAGTTTTTAATAAAGCTAAACAGGGGATAGCAGGTGGTGTGGTGTTTAAGGCAATGGTCTCTCACATGGCTGAACACATTATAGTCCCAGACCTCACAGATTTAAAATCACTCTAGGTGCATGTGTATGCATGCCTAAAATCCTAGTAGCAAGATGGAGGAGAAAGGATTGCAGCATGGCCATGCATCCTGGGGAAAGATTTCTCATTTTTCCTCTCACTGTCTCTCTCTGTCTCTCTCCCCTCCAGTAAGCACAGATGCCCTGTGTCCAAAACCTTATTTTTTTTTAAAAAAAGCTAAACATACACTTACCATAATATGATAATTTACTCCTAGATGTTTACCCAAGAATAATTAAATTGTATATTCAGAAAAGGACACATGTGAAAATTGATACTGATTTTACTCACACTGACCAGTAATTGGGAACCATGCAGATGTTCACGAATGTGCAAGAAAAAAATTGTAATGTGAAATGTGTAAAATTCCAATAGTAGTCAGGACTACTACTCAAGAATACTACTTAGGAACAAACTATTGATCTGTACATATAAAATATATAAAATCCAAGAAATCAAAGAATTCTCGTACGATTACCAAAGCAATTGTTACTTGGGGGTAATTGAGGAGGAGGAAGATGGATAACAATGCGCATTGATGTTGTAAGCACACATCATGTATATACTGTCAAACTCTAGATGAAATATACTCTAAAATGTTGTATTTTATTATATGTAACTTATACCTCAATAATGTTTATATAAAAGGTCTAAAGTGAAAAAATACATGTACATATATGTACAATATAATGACTAAAGAAGGTTATTATTTTACATGGCAGGTATTCACATTAAATTTATTAATTTTCGGGACCAGCAGTTAATGTAATGGCTATGTCGCTGGACCCCCACGTAGTCAACCGCGGTACAAGTCCTGGACCCGGTGGCTTAAAACTCATGCCAGGAGCGTGTGCGTGCATTTCCAAGATCCTGAGAGGAGAATGGAGGAGGAGGAATTGCGGCATGGCCATCCCTCCTGGGGGGTGATTTCTCACTTTCTGTCTGTCTGTCTTTCTGCTCCTGTCTGGCGAGTGCACGTGCCCTATAGCAAAACAACAACAACAACAACAACAAAACAACAAAACAAAACAAAACAAAACAAAACAAAACTCTCCAAACAAAGAAAATTTAGTAATTCTCTTAATTTTCTTATTCCATCAGTACTAGTAATATTCAAAAATATAAACTCCATTTCTTTCCTAGTCATGTTCAATTCACTACAAATATGTAACATTTTTAGATAAGATTCCATTATCTTCATTTGTTATAAAGTCATTTGAAAAATTACAATGATCTTCACAACAAAAGGACCTATGGAAGTACGAGTGCATGCTGAGTATCAATGTTTTGCTTAATGACAGTAATTCTATAGGATTTTGATAGGTTATAACATATGCTTAGGTTTGTTATAGGCTATACCATCTAGGTTTGTATAAACACACTATGATGTTTGCACACTACAAAATCACCTAATGACACATTTCTCAGAAGAACTCCTTGTTATTAAGCAATGAGTAACTCATAGACTTCTTTTTTCTCTAGAACATAAAATAGTCTATGATCTGAATGGTTTATGAAATTTTAAATTTTCATCTTTGTCCACACTTCAGTGCCACTGAAAGAGAAGCCTGCCTTAACTTAGAGTTTCCCAGAATCAGGATAAATGAGTGAGCTGAGGGATACATCATTCCAAGAGTCTGGCTAAGCATGTTAGCCAGTTCATTCCGATGCATCTGAGAAATCCATGACATGAGGAGAGACAGGAAGAAACTAGCAAAGAGTAGGAGGAATGAGATCACAGTTTTCAAGGCATTTACGTGAGCCTTTGTCCTGAAGTCTCTGTGTTCTTCTGAGTAGAGTTGCATCTTTTGCAGATGTTTCCACAGTGAAAAAATTAACAGGAGAAAAGAGATGAGGGCTACACTAAATGGAATCAGGCTGAACATAGTCATAGTGAACAAGACCAAACTTGAAAATAATGCAAAGTCACTCCTTTCAGAATTCCATGTTGTGTTTCGTTCATATTGATGCTTCCAGACTCTAATATGAATGTTTAATTCTATCATATTTAAAAACAAGAAGACCAAACTTCCTAGTAGTATCATCAAAATTATTTTTTTTACTCTCTGCTTCAGATAGAGGAAAATAGGATTAGCAAAACTGGCTATTTTGAGCAAATAAAAGATGCTGAGCATTGTAGCAAGCCATAGACTGAAATGATTGACAATGGCCCAGGTAAAAATAGCAATTCTTAATTCTTCTCCAGGTGTAAATAAATTTAAATAATGCAGATATCCAAACCAACTTACTATTATTTCCCAGATCATCCCAATTCTGAAGATTGCCAAAGCAGTGAGGATTTGATCAGCCAGGGAGAGCTTTCTTTTCCTAGTCCAGTCAATGCAATTTGTCAGTACTATGAATCCATTGCTCAAATTCCCAAGTATGAGCCCTGCAACAATTAAAAGACTGAAAATGCTCTGCAAGGCACTTTCCATGTCTGCACAGAGAAAGTGCGAAGCCTAATATCACTGCTGACTTTGCTGATCTAAAATTCAATGTATATCCTTGAATGTTCAGTAAAGTTCTTCTTCCTCCTTCTGCTCCTTTGGCTCCTCCTGTTCCTTCTATAAATGTTGACCAATGGGCAACCTGTGCATTAAGAACTGAAGCCCACAGGATCTACTACAGTTGAAGTCCTACCCTGATAACTTGAAAAAAATGCCAGGTACATGTGTGTGTGTGGGTGTGTGTGTGTGCACGCACCAAAAAACCTGACGGAACAGAAATGGAGGAATAAGGATTGAAACATGACAATGCTCACCTCTCTCTCTCTCTTTACAGGGAGCACACATGCCCTTCGGCAATGACAAAAACAAAAAAAGTTTGCCCAATGTCAAGTTGGAAATCTCTAAGGTTTGCAAATCAATCTATATATAGCTCTTCTTAGGAAACATGCTTTCTGTAATTTATCTGCTGAGTCCTCACTTATTTCTTTTAGGTTTGACTCTAGTAAAAAGAATATAATATATGAAATAAAAATATGTAGAATTTATAAATGTATAAAATATATTCTATTGTTAGACAAAATATGTTACATAATAATATATATACATATTTACATAGTTGCTAATCTAGAATTTGAGTTTCTGCCTTTTAGTGACTAACTGGAATCATTCATTGATTTCCGATCACTTTAAGACTCATTTCTAATGCCCTACCTGTGCTTGTCAGTCAAAATTTATCTTTTCTTGTCTAATTCTCTGTATTTGGTTTTAAATGGATTAAACTGCTCATATTCATTTTCCTTAGATATTTATTTAGGATTTTATTCACTCTTCTTATTAAATAGCAAATTTACTAATATATATGTAACATGTTTCTTTGTCTAATTTTTGAATTAAATCATTGTCTCATTTCAAATCACACAAATTGCTTGTCATGTTTTAAAGTCCCTTTGTATCAGCCACCCTTTCACCATATACATTATACAAGTGGGAAGGTTTTTCTCTATGAACCAACTTTATTGAGGCATAACTTCTATACAACAAAATTTATAGATGTTGAGTGTGACATTGATGTTATGTAGAATTTTAACATTATTTTGTTTTAAACTACAAAACAGTAAATTTATTACATTTATACTCAACCAATACTTACAAATTTTCAGCATATTTAGTATTGCATTTGCTGTGCATCACTCCTTCCATTTTAATCATTTACTCTTTTTTAAAAAAAGAATTATTTACTTAATTTTTTCATTCCTTCATTTTAATTTGACCAGAGAGAGACACAGAGAGAGAGAGAGAGAGGAAAGTGAGAAA
>NW_006203577.1:2158957-2172142 GCF_000334495.1 Tupaia belangeri chinensis
TGTGTGTGTGTGTGTGTGTGTGTGTGCACGCACCAAAAAACCTGACGGAACAGAAATGGAGGAATAAGGATTGAAGCATGACAATGCTCACCTCTCTCTCTCTCTCTTTACAGGGAGCACACATGCCCTTTGGCAATGACAAAAACAAAAAAAGTTTGCCCAATGTCAAGTTGGAAATCTCTAAGGTTTGCAAATCAATCTATATATAGCTCTTCTTAGGAAACATGCTTTCTGTAATTTATCTGCTGAGTCCTCACTTATTTCTTTTAGGTTTGACTCTAGTAAAAAGAATATAATATATGAAATAAAAATATGTAGAATTTATAAATGTATAAAATATATTCTATTGTTAGACAAAATATGTTACATAATAATATATATACATATTTACATAGTTGCTAATCTAGAATTTGAGTTTCTGCCTTTTAGTGACTAACTGGAATCATTCATTGATTTCCGATCACTTTAAGACTCATTTCTAATGCCCTACCTGTGCTTGTCAGTCAAAATTTATCTTTTCTTGTCTAATTCTCTGTATTTGGTTTTAAATGGATTAAACTGCTCATATTCATTTTCCTTAGATATTTATTTAGGATTTTATTTACTCTTCTTATTAAATAGCAAATTTACTAATATATATGTAACATGTTTCTTTGTCTAATTTTTGAATTAAATCATTGTCTCATTTCAAATCACACAAATTGCTTGTCATGTTTTAAAGTCCCTTTGTATCAGCCACCCTTTCACCATATACATTATACAAGTGGGAAGGTTTTTCTCTATGAACCAACTTTATTGAGGCATAACTTCTATACAACAAAATTTATAGATGTTGAGTGTGACATTGATGTTATGTAGAATTTTAACATTATTTTGTTTTAAACTACAAAACAGTAAATTTATTACATTTATACTCAACCAATACTTACAAATTTTCAGCATATTTAGTATTGCATTTGCTGTGCATCACTCCTTCCACTTTAATCATTTACTCTTTTTTAAAAAAAGAATTATTTACTTAATTTTATTTGCTATTATTATTATTTTTTAATTTGAGCAGACAGAGACATACACACACAGAGAGAAAGGGAAGGTGAGAAAGCAAGCCACCAGGTTTAGGACTCAAAGTACAGTTGACCATGTGGGAGTCCAACACCTTAACAATCACATCACCTGCTAGTCCTGACAAACATTTTAAGATGATATACATCAATATTTAAGGAGGGGACCAGTAGGTGTCGTGTGGTTAAGGCACTGGACATTCCCACATGGTTGACCACAGTTTGAGCCCTGGACCTGGTGTCTTACTTTCTCACTTTCCTTCTCTATGTGTGTCTGTCTTTCTCTGGTCAAATTAAAATAAATGAATGAATAAATAAAATTAATAAACAATTCTAAAAAACATTTTAAAAAAATTAAGGAAAGATATTAGAAATAACAATAGGAAGGACCAGCAGTTAGTGTAATGGCTATGTCATTGGGTATGTCATCGACTCCCAAGTAGTCGACTGCTGTTCAAGTCCCGGACCTGGTGGCTTAAACTCACACCAGGCACGTGTGTGTGCGTGCCCAAAATCCCAAGAGGAGAATGGGAGAGAAGGGATGGCAGCGTGGCCATCCCCCCTGGGGAGTTATTTCTTTCTTTATGCCTCTCTGTCTCTCTCTGTCTTTCTGGCAAGCGCACACTCCCTATAGCAAAAGTCTCTCGAAAAAAATAGGAAATAATAGTTAATAAGATATAACTAGGAACATGAGTGGTGTTTAAAATGAAGTACCAAAATACTGAATCAAAAATTTAAAAAAGTATGCAATGGAATACTACTGAGCTATAAAGAACGATGATATCATGTCATTTGACACAAAGTGAATGAATCTGGAAAATATAGTAATAAAAGAAATAAACCAGGCTATGAATGGCAACTATCTTCCCACTTAACATATACTAATTGTCTGTACTCTGTGGTGAAAATGGAAGGTTTTAATGGCATAGAAGTAGAGAAAGTAATAGTAGATACCAGATGGTAGGTGAGGGGTGGGGGAATTGTTTGGTGGGGAGATTTAGGAGAAAATTATTAACAGGTACAAGAATGTATGTAAGCATTGTAATAAGTTATAGGACAGTGTACCACAGCAGATTAAAAATATGGTGACAATTAAATTTATACATTCAAAAAAAAAAAAATGGTGACAATTAAACTTATACATTCAAAAAAAAAAAAACCTAGTAGATGTATTACCAAATGTATACAACATAATGTAATGCTCAATGTCAAATAAATGACTATGCTTAAATCTTTGATTTATTGCATACTATATGCATGTTTTGAAAAACTGTACTATACCCCAAAAAGATATTCAACAATTATATATGTAAATCAGAAATCACAACAAACATTTTTCTACGTGGAAAATATACTGAATCAATATACAGTAATAATTTTAAATATTTCATAAGCTGATAACCCAAGCAGAATTAGTAAGTATAATGAAAATGTGAGTAACATAATGAACAAGTTTAATCTAATAGATGAATGCAGGGTTCTTCAGCAACAGAGAACACAAAAATCATTTCATAGAAAGGGTTAATTTATGCAAACATAAACCTTATACTGGGTTTATTCTCAATAAGTGTTAAAGAATAGCTTTTATACAAAATACATTCTCCTACCACTACAATTTAAGAATACCTTGATAAAATAATCATAGTAATAATAGTTAATAATGATATCCTATTAAGTTTAGAAAGTAAATTGCTCTCTAATTCAATCATAGGTTAAAGAAATGTTGGATGTATCATTCCAAATTTTCAACTAAGCAAAACAAAATCACTACTGAAATTAAGTTTTAATATTTCAGTCAAGGGCCTGGCAGGCGATGTGGTGGTTAAGGTGCTGGACTCCCACATGGGCAACTGTGGTTAGTGTACTGGACCTGATAGCTTGTTTTCTCACTTTCACTTTCTCTCTCTCAGATCAAATTAAAAAGTAATAATAACAAATGAATTAAACAAATAAATAATACTTTAAAAAGAAGAAAATATTGGGACCAGCAGTTAGACTAATGGCTGTTACTGGACTCCCATGTAGTCGACCGTGGTTCAAGTCGCTGACCTGGTGGCTTAAACCCACGCCTGGTGCATGTGCATGCATGCCCAAGTTCCCGAGAGAAGAATGGAGGAGAAGGGATTGTGGTGTGGCCATACTGCCTGGGAGGGTGATTTCTTGCTTTCTGTCTCTCTCTGTCTTTCTGGCGTGCTCATGTGCCCTACAGCAAAAATCTCTCCAAAAAAAAAAAAAAATCATTAGCTATCATAAAAAAATTCAGTGAAAGCTGGAAAATTTATATCTGTGAATGAACTTATAAAAGTAATGTTGAATGAGGAATGGTCCAAATATTTAACTAAAGAATATTAAAATCAATGACAAGTAATCTGTTTTTTAAAAGTAGAAGGAAGTTTGGTGTAAAATATTGTTCTCTTGCATATAGATAATTATATCTGATGCTCTACATGTCTTATCATATTTAATCTTGAAAATAAAAACAGCACAGTCTGTACATAGGAATCAGAGGGATAAAAGAGATTAAGTACCTTGCCCAATGTCTCACAGAAAATAAAAAAATCAAAAAGTTAGTACAAGCAATCTGATTCCCAAGTTTGCATTCCTTGCTACTTTATAATCTGCATATAAAAGTAAAAGAAAAAATTAACGACACAGAAAGTAAAATAAAATATAGATGAGATTAAAGTCAAGAGATTCTTCATTAAAAAATCAGTAGATAAAAAGCAAATACAGGTAGTATTAGAAACATAATATTATATGCGTAGTAAAACAAGAAATAAAAAGTAATAAGTGCAAAACACAATAAATTGAGATAAATTTGATATGTTTTAGTGCTTGGATTGGTAGCATGGGTAAGAAACATAGTATATGTGTAGTAAAACAAGAAATAAAAAGTAATAAGTGCAAAACACAATAATTGAGATAAATTTGATATGTTTTAGTGCTTGGATTGGTAGCATGGGTAGTTTCAGAGGCCTAAAGTGCATGTTGGTTCATGGCACTCAACAGTCTGGAGCTTTTCCCAGAATGCACCCTGAGTAGTTCTATAGGAGAGTACTTCTAACAGACAGCTAGCTCTTGGTGAACAGCTTTCTTAATATCCAGCAGGTGGATTTTTGGTAAGTTATATGAAATGAATTTCTAGCAGTTCTGATGGCTCAGCTTTGTGATTCAAGGCTTGTTATTAGTTTCAAATGTGCATGTTTGTGGGTGTGTGTAGGCTCTTCATTAGGTGCTATATCTTAGCCTTAGGGATAATGGTTATTCCTTTAGAAAATTTATTTTATTTTTAAATTTATTATTATTATTAATTATTATTATTTTATATGTTCAATTGCTATATATTATTTAGCTTGTAGAGAGCATTTACCCGACATGAAATAAACTGCAGACCAGTCCAGTTGAGAATACTATATTCACTATCATCAACAGATAATAAATGTCTTACTTCTCTATTTTTCCCCTAATTTCCTTCCCTACATTCTTCCCCTCTCACACCCTTCTTCCACACTATCTCCAGTGTCCAAACCATTTTCAATGCTTTTATACCTTCAAATCATTCAATCTCTACCATAGAATGTGGACAGTCTGTATATGTTAAGTAGAGACATACAATGTCTCTCTTTAATTGCCTGACTTGCTTCATTCAACAATAAATATATATTTGTCCACTTCCTGTCAAATGCCAGGATATTGCTGGGGTTTTTTTATGGCTAAATAGTATTCCATATTGCTGGGTTTTTTTTATGGCTAAATAGTATTCCATGAAGGATATGTGCCACATTTTTTCAATACATTCTTCTGTTTGTTGACATCTGAGTTGGTTCCATGTTTTAGCAACTGTGAATAATGCCACAATAAACATACATGTACAAGCTCTTTTCTGACTTAGTATTCTCCTGTCCTTTGGGTAGATACCCAGGAGTGGAGTTGCTAGATCATATGGTAGTTCTATTTGTAGGTCTTTGAGGAACCTTCATATTGTTTTCCACAGGGACTGGACCTATTTACATTCCCACAAACAGTATAGGAGAGTTTTCCTTTCACCACAACCTTGCCAACACTTATCATTTTTTGTATTTTTAATTTTTGCCATTCTGACAGTGATTAGATGATATCTCATTGTGGTTTTAATCTGCATTTCCTTATGATGAGGATGTTGAGCATTTTTTTTTAAATATGATTTTTGGATGTTCATATATCTTCCTTAGAAAGTTTTTTGTTTAGCTCATTTTCCCATCTTTTAATTTGGTTAATTTTTTTTTTCAGGTAAGCTACTTGAGTTCTCTGTGTATTCTGGTTATCCATCCCTTATCTGAGACATAGTTTACAAAACTATTCTCCCATTCCAAGGGCTGTTGACTCATACTAATTACTGTGTCTTTTGTTGTTCCTGTTTTTGAGATTATTGTCTATACTTTGGCAGTCTTATTTAAAAAAATTCTGCCTGCACTAATGTCTCCCAGAGTTTTCTCAGTGTTTTCCATCAGTACTTTTATAGTTTGAGTTCTTAGGTTGGATTTTTGATCCATTTTTAGTTGATTTTTGTTAATGGTGAAAGATGAGGATCCAGTGTCATCTTTCTACAGGCGGATAACCAGTTTTTCCAGCACCATTTGCTAAAGAGGTTGTCCTTTTCCCATTGGGTTTACTGGTACACTTTGTCAAAAATCAGTTGGCTGTATGTTTTGGGGTTCATTTCTGGGATCTCTATTCTGTTCCATTGGTCTGGCTGCCTGTTTCTGTGCCAATACCACACTGCTTTATTATCACAGCTTTATAGTACATTTTTGGGTCAGGGAGTAAGATGCTGCCCACTCTACTCTCTTTGCGCAGAAATGTTGGCGATATGAGGTCTTTTATGATTCCAGAATTCTAAGATTGTCTTTTCTAGATCTGTGAAGAATGTCTCTGATAATTTAATTGGAATTGAATTAAATATGTCATTAATTTGGGTAAAATTGCCATTTAATTACAATTATTTGTAACTGTAATTGTAATCAATTGCCATTTAATTACATTAATTCTTCCAGTCAAGGAATATAAGCTGTTCTTCCACTTTTTTGTGTTATTTTTAATTTCTTTTTTAAGATTTTTGTAGTTTTCCTTGTAAAGGTCTTTGACTTCCTTGGTTAGGTTTATCCCTAGGTATCTTATACATTTTGTGATTATGATAAAAGGGATTATTTTCTTCAGTTTCTACCTCAGTAAACTTGTTGCTCATGTACAAAAATACTATCAATTTTTGGATATTGATTTTGCATCCTACCACTTTACTGTATTTATCTATTACTTTGAGAAGTTTTTTCATGGAAACGGTTAGATCTTCTAAGTATATTATCATTTCATCTGCAAATAAAGATATTTTCAACTCTACCTTTCTCTATTTGAATGCTTTTTATATTATTCTTTTTTCTGATCGCATTGGCTGAGACTTCCAGCACCATATTGAAAAAGAATGGAGAAAGTGGTCAGCCTTGTCTAGTACAAATTTTTAGTGGAAAAGCTTTTTGCTTTTCCCCATTTAGTAGAATGTGAGTTATAGGTTTTACATATATGGCTTTTATTTTGTTGAGAAATAACCTTTGTAAGATGATTTTGCTGAGTCTTAATCATGAAGGGATGTTAAATTTTATCAAATGCTTTTTCTGCATCAATTGAAATGATCCTGTGATTTTTATCATTCTTTCTGTTAATATGGTGTATTAATTTTATGGTTTTGCTTTTTTTTATGTCAAACTACCCTTGCATCCCTGAAATAAAGTTTACCTGGTCATGATAAATAATCTTTTTTATATGCTGTTGCATACAATTCATAAGTATCCTGTTGAGAATTTTTGCATCTATATTCATCAGAAATATTGGTCTGTAGTTTTACTTTTTTGTTATTATCTATTTTGGGGATGAGGATGATGGAGGTTTCATAAAATGAATTTGGTAGGATTCCTTCCTTTTGGATCTTTAATTGGTGAAGGAGTAGAGTCTGAGGAAGGACATTAAGGAGAAAATTAGAAAGGCAAGTCATTTATTGGACAAAGAAATGGGTTATTATTTATTGACGATAACTGTATAGTATTGTCACCTGGATTGGTGAGAAATATACATGTTAGAATATTCACTTTGCAAGCTAAGTAACATGTGATTGAATGTATAAAAGAAATTAAAGTAAGAAATTAAAGAAAAAAAGAAATAGTTTGAGTAGAATGGGAGTTAACTCT
The DNA here is from genome assembly GCF_000334495.1 of Tupaia belangeri chinensis. Taxonomy (NCBI): domain Eukaryota; kingdom Metazoa; phylum Chordata; class Mammalia; order Scandentia; family Tupaiidae; genus Tupaia; species Tupaia belangeri. The sequence continues at coordinate 2,166,237 of NW_006203577.1, forward strand.
TCTTTAAAAGTTTCGTTAAATTCAGAAGTGAAGCCATCAGGCCCTGGGCTTTTCTTTTTTGGAATGTTATTAACAATTCAATCTTATTGTCTTTTATGGGTCTACCTAGGCTTTCTATGTCCTCTGCTTCATTCTTGGTATATTATATGTGCCCAGGAATTTGTTGATCTCATCCAAGTTCTCTCGATTGTTGGAATATAGTTGTTCATAGTATCTTCTAATGATGTTTTGTATTTCTATTATGTCTGTTGTAATCTTGCTTGTTTCATTGTGAATTTGATTTATCTGTTTTTTTCTCTTCTTTTTATCTTATCCTCAATAATTTTCCATTTCTAGTTTCACATATATATGTGAGTGTGTGTGTATATATATGTATGTATATATTTGTTTACATATATTTACACTTATGTATGACCCTCTGCCCTTTCCCACTCTCTTCTCACACTGTCTCTGGTGTTTACAGTTGTCTTCCATTCTTTTTTCACCCATATTTTATTGATTACACAATTTCTTAAATAATCTAACTACTTTCAATAGCAAGTTCAGCTGGAAATATCAAGAAAAGCAGTTTTGAATTGGTAAAGAAATTTGCTTAAAACTTAAAGCCTGGAAACAGGTTAGGATTCTGTTCAAATAGTAGGTACATGAGCCTATCAACAGCTGAAGACAGGACAAAAAGTCTTAAAACCAGACAACAAAGCCTAGAAGAAAAGCAGCAATATTTTGGTCAAAATCACAGAATGCTATTTCACTAGTTCAGTCTCATGTACTTTATCTATCTTCTGTTGTGTTTGATCTTCCCAGTTGAATTCTGGGATATAATATTCAACTCCAGACTTGTCTGTATGATTAAATTGGCCATTTTCTTAGTTTTTGAACTCATTTTCTGTGCGACTACATTTAATTTTTCTGACATAGCACTCCCTTGAGAACTTCTTCGACAACTGGTCTGGTGCTGGTAAATTCTTTCAGGTTTTGTTTATCTGAGAATGTTTTTGTATTTTCTTCCCATATGAAGGATAATCTTGCCGAGTACAGTATTCTCAGTTGAAATTGCTTTTCCCTTAACACGTTGAATATATTTTCATAACGTGTCTTGGAGAAGATTTTCTTGGTTTGATTCTATTTGGAGTCCTTTGTATGTCTTGGGACTGGATCTTTGAGTGCCTCTCTAGGTTTCGAAAGTTTTCTTGCAGTATTTCATGGAATAGATTATCAATGCCCTTATGAGTCTCTTCGCCTTCTGGGATACCAGTTATCCAGATGTTTGGACATTTGATAATATCTAGTATTTCTTGTATATTATTCTCAAATTTTTGGGCAATTTCCTCAGTCTTCATGGTGAATTTGTCTAGGTCAGCAATTTTCTCTTCTACATCTGAGATTTTATTTTCTGTATGATCTAGTCTGCTTTTAATACTTTCAAGAGAGATTTTGAATTCCTGTATTATAGTCTTCATCTCTAACAGTTTCATTTGATTCTTTTGTAAAGTATGTAATTCCTCTTTTAGATCTTGTAGGAATTTGCTCACCTCCCAGAACTCGTCAGCTCCTTTCTCCTTTCTCTTCCGCAGTTCATTGTCTCTCTTCTCTTCCATTTCTGTTAGCTTCACCATTATGAATGTTCTAAATTCTTTATCAGACATTTCTGTGATTTCCATTGAACTGTCTGTGGGTGAAGAGGAGTTACTCTTTTCCCTTGGAAGAGAGGTATTTTCTTGCTTTCTCATATTTCTTGTGGTCCTGTGGTGATTTCTAGTCTTTTGGTTGAAACTGTATTTCTTCTCAAACTTAAAGTTCAATTTGAGCATCCAGGAGCATTCAGAAAAGGAAACAGAGAAAGTGAAACAACAGCAACAAAAACAACCAGAAAGCAGAGAAAAAGAGAAGAAAAAACTAAAAAAAAATTAATTATTTTTTAAAAGCAAAAATTGGAAAACTGTGTGGTGCACAAGCACACGTGCAAAATCACTAGTTCTCAGGAGCCCTGAAGGTGTCATTTGAAGCCTGTTCCTTTGCCTCTCCTGGGTTGGGAGGAGGAGAGGGGTTTATTAACAAGATAAAGGGAAAGGAGTGGCTGAAAGCCAAGAAAATGCTTTACCTAAAAAAATTTTAAAAAGGAAAAATTACAAAAAAATGAGAATACAGAGACAGAGGTAGAGAGAGAGAGACAGAGGCAGAGGCAGAGGTGGAGAGAAGGCTTTAGGGAGTTCCTACCACTCAAGTTTGTGGGTTGGAGGCTGAATTATCAGTAGAAAATTTCCCTGAAATCATTAGTTCTTAGGAGCCATGAAGGTGTCTTCAGATGGCCTGTTCCCTTGTCTCTCCTGAGTTGGAAGCCTCATTAAGGTTTAAAAGATCTTGGTGTTCATCTCTTCTAATGTCTTCTTGTTTCAGTAGGCAATGTCATGCCCATTTTAATATAATTGCTTTTCTATATAGTTTATTTTCTATTTCATTTATTTCTCCTTCAATCTTTATTATTTCTTTTCTCCTGTCATTAATTTTTTTCCCAAATTCTCTGAGGGATAATGTTAAGTTGTCTATTTGTCCCTTTCCATATTTTTTAAAATGTGTGTTAATTACTACGAATTTTCCTCTAATGACTGCTTTTGCTGTGACCCTTAGATTATGGAAACTCATGTACTCATTATCATTTGCTTCCATAAATCTTTCAATTTCAGTCTTAATTTCTTCAGTAGTTGAGAAGACATTCAGAAGTAAGATATTTAGTTTCCATGTGTTTGTGTATTTTCAATGATTTTTCCTGAAATTAATATCTAGTTTAATTCCACCATAGTCAGAGAAGATGCTGAATATAGTTTCTATGCCTTTGAATTGTAAAGGCTTAATTTTTGCCTTATCATATAATCAGCCTTTGAAAAGCTTCCATGTGGAGGTGAAAAAATTTATATTTTGTGGTTTTAGGGTGGAAAGTTCTATGGATGTTTGCCAAGTCCATTTGATTTATGTATCATTTAGACCCTCTATCTCTTCGCTTATTTTTTGTCTAGAAGATCTGTCTAAAGGAGATAATGAGATATTAAGATCCCTAATGATTATAATGTTGCAACCTATTTCTTCTTTTAGATCTAGCAGTTTTTTCATTACTTATTTTGGTGTCCCTGAGTTGGGTGCATAAGTCTTTATAAGTGTTGTCTTCTTGATGAATTAGTCCTTTTACTATTACATAATGCCCTTCTTTGTCTCTTCCTATAATTTTGTCTTAAAGTCTATATTGTCTAAAATCAGCATTGCGACTCCAGCCCTTTTTTGATTTCCATTTTTCCAGCCCTTTACTTTTAGTCTATGATGTATGCCTTTATCTATGAGATGTGTTTCTTATAGGCAACAGAGAGTTTCTGTGTTTATTTATTTATTTTGATCTATTTAGCCAGTCTGTGTCTCTTCATTAGAGAATTTTATCCATTAACATTCAGTATATATTAGATATTTCTGGACTTGTTCCTATTATTAAGTTAAATATTTCTTGTTTGTTTTTATTTTCTTATATCTGTCTGTCTGACTTTAGTTTTCCTGGTATAGCACTCCCTATTTAAAGATCTGGCCTGGAGTTGGTAAATTTTTTCAGATTTTGTTTATATGAGAATTTTTTTTTTTAATCTTTTCTTCCCATATGAAGGTCAGTCTTGCTAGGTATGGTAATCTTGGTTTAAATTGTTTTTCCTTTAATACTTTGCATATATTTCCCCATTCTTTCCTTGCCTGCTTTGTTTCTGATGAGAGGTCTGATCTTAACCTGATGGAATAACCTTTGTAAGTAACTTGATGTTTTTCTCTTGCTAATTTTAGTATCTTGTCTTTGTCTATGGTTTTAGCCATTTTGGCTATGATGTGCTTTGGGGAAGATTCTTCTTGGGGTACTTTGTATTTCTTGGGTCTAGATTTGTGAATGTCACCCATGGTTTGGAAAGTTTTCTTTTAGGATTTCATGGAATAGATGATCGATTCCCTTATTATTTTCTTCACCTTCTGGGGTACCAATTATCTGGATGTTTGGCACTTAATGGTATCTAGTACTTCTTGTTTATTGTCTTCATTACTCTTGGTTATTTTCTCAGTCATTTTGATCATATTTTCAAGGTCAGAGATTTTGACCTCTACATTTGAGATTTGCTCTTCTGCGTGATCTACTCTGCTTTACATACTTACAAGGGAGGTTTTAATTTCCTGTATTACAGTATTCATGTCTAACAATTTCATATGATTCTTTTTTATGGTGTCTATTACTTCTTTCAAATCATGAAAGAGACTTCCTCATCTCCTAGAACTCATTGTCTCTTTTCTCTTGCACCTTCTGGAGTTCATTGTCTCTTTTTTATTGCATCTCATTTAGTTTGGTTACTATAAACATTCTGAATTGTTTATCTGACATTTTTATGAGTTTCATAGTATTGTCTGTGGATAATGAGGAATTGGTGTTGTCCTTGGGGGTAAAATTATTTTCTTAGTTTCTCATATTTTTTTGTGCCTTGGTGATGGTTTCTAGTTATCAGGTGAATTATACATTTCTTCCTATATTCTTCAAGTTAACTCTGAGTGTTTAAAAGTGAGCAGGAGGGGGAACCAGCAGTTAGTGTAATGGCTATGTCGCTGGACTCCCACGTAGTCGACCGCGGTTCGCGTCCCAGACCTGGTGGCTTAAAACCCACGCCGGGCGCGTGTGCGTGCGTGCCCAAGATCCCGAGAGGAGAATGGAGGAGAAGGGATTGCGGTGTGGCCATCCCCTCTGGGGGGGCGATTTCTTTCTTTCTGTCTCTCTGTTTCTCTCTGTCTGTCTGGCGAGCGCACGCGCCCTATAGTGAAAAACCTCTCAAAAAAAAAAAAAAAGTGAGTGGGAGGAGCTGATCGCTGATCTCTCTGTTGCTCTACCTCTGTGATCCTCACCCGACCACATGCAGTGTTGTCTCTGAACTTAGATAATTCAAAGTCCTCCCAGTTTCTAGAAAGCAGGTACTCCTGGTGTTGAGCTGTTGAACTTAAATTGAGGAAGAGAAATGGGTTCTCTTCAAGAAATGCTGAAGTCCAAGAATTCAGAGGTGTGTGGCAGGGGATGAGGTGCAGTCTCTCTGCAGCTCAGAGCATCCAGGCCCATCACTAAGGTTTATGTCCTAAGGACGTGGGGGTGAAAACAAAACAAACAGGCTTCTCCAAGTCCCAATGAAAACATCTGAGAGTTCTAAGGCATGTGGGGGAAGAGATGAGCCATGCTCTGCAGCACCCTAGCCAGCCACAAATGGCTTACAATGCAGCAAGGCTGTCTGAGGTGGATGTCCAGAAGTTGCAGACACCTGGCAAAGTTGTACTTCTCCAAATCCCAATGAACACACATGAGAGTTACAAGGGTATGAGCCATGATCTACTACACCCCTTCCTGCCATAAAGGGCTCACTGTGCAGCAAGGCTGTTTGGCACAGATGTCTTGATGGCACGGGGATGAGAAAACATGCACTTCTCCAAGTCAGTGTTCACACCTGAGAGTTCCAAGGCATGTGGAGGAGGGGATGAGTCCAGGCTCTACAGCACCTCTCCCAGCCCCAAACAGATCACCATACAGCGAGGTTGTCTGGAGCAGATGTTCCCATGGTGCAGGGAACAGGCAAAGTTGGTATTCTCCAAGTCCCAATCAATGGTTATCCCTTCTCTCTGTTATTTCCATATCTGTAGAGTCAGCTTTCGTCCTTTCTTTTTTTAAAATTTTTTATTATCATCATAATCTTCTTTATATTACATTGGATTACATATAACTTTACAGTGTATTACATTGCTTTTTCAAAAGGGAATGCCATGCATGTCAGTCAATACAGAGACATTAATCTCCCCACTTCAACATTGAATATCTTTTCTATGTTTTCCCCAATCATTATTATTATTATTCTAATTAT
>NW_006203577.1:2176548-2212267 GCF_000334495.1 Tupaia belangeri chinensis
GATATTTGAATGCCTTTCTAGATTTGGAAAGTTTTCTTCCAGGATCTCATGGAATGAATTATCTAGGCCCTTATTATTTTCTTTCTCTTCTGGAATACCTATTATCCGGATGTTGGGGCGCTTGATGGTATCCAGTATTCCTCGTATATTATCCTCATTTTTCATGGTTGTTTTCTCAATCTTCTTGATACTTTTTTCTAGGTCAGATATTTTGTCTTCTACGTTAGATATTCGATCTTCTGCCTGGTCTAACCTACTTTTAATACTTTCAAGGGAGGTTTTGATTTCCTGTATCACATTCTTCAATCCTAAAAGTTCCATTTGGTTCTTGTTTAAGGTATCCATTTCTTCTTTCAAGTCATTAAAGCACTTCCTCATCTCCTGGAGCTCCTTATCTCTTTTCTCTTCCATCTCAGTTTAGTCACTACAAATATTCTGAATTCCTTATCAGACATGTCCACAACGTCCATTGTATTGACTGTGGGTGATGTAGGTTTGATGATTTCCCTTGAGGGAGAGGCCTTTTGTTGGTTGCTCATATTTCTTGAGCCTCTGCAATTGTTCCTAGTCATCAGGTAATCTATATGTTTCTTCCTAACTTATTTAAGGTATCTCTGATTGTTAAAAGTTGTACAGGCTTAGAAAATTGATGATTTCTCTTATGGTTGGCCTACCTGTTGCTCACAATTACCACTAACTGTTGCCACTAGCCCTGGATGGCCCAAAGTCCTTGCTGTTTCTAATGAGTGGTGAGCTTTCAACTGACCTTATAAGCAACACCCCAAGAGCAATGAAAAAGAAAATGAAAGAAACGTGTTCTGCATGCTATTCAAATCACAAATATTCAAAGAGTCCAAAGGCTAGGGGAAAAAGGTCAGAAGATGAATGACAGGACCAGGTTGGTTGGGCCTGTAGCCTCAGTTTTCCTGGTGTCCAGAATTACTGGCCAGCTCGATCCGGATTGTGGGTGGAGTGGGGTGGGAGTCTGCCTTAAAGTCCCAGACAACCAACCTGGGGTCCAAGGAGGAGGAGCGGTGGGGATGCGTGGAGATTCGGAAGGGTCGGGCCTGCAGCCTTGCTTTCGTCCTTTCTCTTAATTTCCTTATTATTCAATTCCGTGTACAGTTAATAACTTTTTTTTTGGAGAGGTTTTTGCTATAGGGCACATGTGCTTGCCAGGAAGACAGAGAGAGACAGAAAGCAAGAAATCACCCCCAGAGGGGATGACCATGCTGCAATCCCTTCTCCTCCATTCTCCTCTCGGGTTCTTGGGCATGCATGCACATGCACCTGGCATGAGTTTAAGCCACCGGTTCCAGGAATTGAACCGCAGTCAACTACATGGGATTCCAGCGACATAGTTATTACATTAACTGCTGGTCCCAATAACTTTTTATGTTAAACTTTTCCTGATCAATATTCTATTTGATCTGTCTCCTGATTGAACCATGACTACTAAACCAATATATGTTGAATGAAAGTATAATAGCCTCCCTCCCTAAAATATATACTACACAAATGAAAGAAATTATTATTATTAGTAAAAGATAATCTTTTACACTAATGCCACAATTATAAAAGGCTTCATGTTAATGATAGTAGCAATGTAGTAAGAAAAGATTAAAAAAAACTTGTGAAATTTCAGTGAAAAAGACAAAACAGATTTATCTTTTTTGCAGACTGCATATTTACCTGTGGATAATATGAACTACAAAGAAATAAGTAGTATATTTAGCACATAGAACATGTAAGTTTAGCAAACTGCCAAATATATTAATGTATAACTAGTCACTAGTAATAAGTAATTTGATGATATTTGAAACTCTTCTTTTCATAATAGCAAAAATCTAGAATGTGCCTGTAGAAAGTCTCAGAAATAATACACTGGATATTATTTTATTGAGCTGTTCATTAAATTGTACTGATGAATACAAAAGAAGACCTGAATACCTGTTGATATTTATTTGCCATGTTCTTGGGTAGATAAACCAATTTCCTAAGGTAACAATTTTGTTGAAATTTTTTATCCCATACAATTTTGATCAAAAATAAAATATTTAGGGACCAGTAGTTAGTGTAATGGCTATGTCACTGGAGGTCCTGAGAGGAGAATGGAGAAGGGATTGTGATGTGGCCATCCCCCCCGGGTGGTGATTTCTTGCTTTCTGTCTTTCTGGTGAGTGCACACACCCTGTAGCAAAAACCTCTAAAAAAAAAATCAAATATTTATATATTTCTGAATATTTTAGTTAAATGATTAACAGGTAAATATTAAATAGACTCAAATAGACTCAGGAGAGAAGTCCTTGCAAAAGACTTAAGCATGAGACATATGCTTTATACATACTAACAATGGGTTAAAAAGTGTAATTACAAAAGAACAGGACTAAAATCTAATTTTTTGGAAATTACAGAGCACTAATAATGCATAATAGATTTTTAGGCTTTTTGAGGAAACCAAATAAAATATATATTTGATGGTGGTGGTGGTATGTGCATGGTACATGTGTGTTCATGAGCTTTTAAACAATAAAGATATATAAATAGGTATATAAATACACACACACACACACACACACGCACACGTAATCAGTGCCCAAACTGAGGGAATCTTAATCTTTCTAGATATTTCTAGTGAACCTAGAAAGCTTTTGATAACAAAATTTTTACAACCTACAGGTAAATTCTTAAAGCCCTTCTTTTTTTATTAATTTATTTTTCTTTTTTAAACATTAATATGCTATACATCATTACAGTATACAACATGAATTTTTCATCCAAAATACACTGTCTGTTGGCTCAATCAAGCACATCAACATACGTGTTATCAACAAACAATTTTTCATTTCTTATGTCTTGTATATTTTGCGTTTTTTTTTTCCATCCTTGAGATTCCCTATCCCTAACCCTCTGCCCTATCCAACCCTCCTCCCATTGTCTCTGTTATCCATGATTGCTTTCTATGCCTTTCCCCCCCATTTTATTGTTTCACTAAATATCTTAATAAATCTAAATATTTTCAATAGCAAGCACAGCTGATATGTACATATCCATGAACACAAGACTGACTTTAGGCATAAACCTCAGTGAATAGAATGAACATACTATAACGTAGCACCTAACTAGGGCTATATAGCTTAACTGCAGTCATCAAATAGGTATTTCTAATGCCTTTTTTTTTTTTCTTCTGAAAATTTTTTTTTTTTATTAATTTACATTCATTCCCTGAGCATCATCACAGCATACTAAATGTGGTTTCCTCTCTAGATTAAACTACATAGTGGCTTAATCATGCATGTTATCATCCATAAAATTCCATTACTACTTTCATATATATATGTTTTTTACCCCATGTCTGACCCTCTGCCCTATTCCACTCTCTTGTTACACTATTTATCATAAGTAATCTAACTACTTTCAATAGCAAGATCAGCCGATGGTTTCAAGAAAAGCAGTTTTGAACTGGTAAGGATATTTCTTTGAAACTTAAAGCCTAGAAACAGGTTAGTATTCTGTTCAAATAGTCGGAACATGAATCTATTGATAGCTGAAGACAGGACAAAAGTCCTTAAAACCAGACAACAAAGCTTAGAAGAAAAGCAGCAATATTTTAGTCAAGTCGTAGAATACTGTTTCATCAGTTCAGTCTCATGTACTTAATCTTTCTTCTGTATCTGTTGAGGTTCGATGTTCCAGATTGAAATCTGGGATGTAATACTCAACTCCAGCTTTTGGCCCTACAATTAAGTTGCCCATTTTCTTAGTTTCTGAACTCTTATTTCTGTGTGTCTGCATTTAATTTTACTGACATAGCACTCCCTTAAGAACTTCTTGGAGATCCGGTCTGGTGCTGGTAAATTCTTTCAGGTTTTGTTTATCTGGGAAAGTTCGTGTCTTTTCTTCCCAAATGAACGATAACCTTGCTGGGTACAGAATTCTCGGTTGAAATTGCTTTTCCCTTAATACTTTGAATACATTTTCCCATTCTCTCCTCGCTCTCATTGTTTCCGATGAGAGGTCTGCCGTTAGTCTGATGGGATACCCTTTGTAGGTAACTTGCCTTTTTTCTCTTGCCAGTCTTAGTATCTTGTCTTTGTCTGTGGTTTTGGTCAATCTGGCTATAATGTGTCTTGGAGAAGATCTTCTTGGGTTGATTCTATTTGGGGTCCTCTGTATTTCTTGGGACTGAATCTTTGAGTGCCTCTCCAGGTTTGGAAAATTTTCTTGTAAGATTTCATGGAATAGATTATCAATGCCCTTATGAGTCTCTTCACCTTCTGGGATGCCTATTATCCGGATGTTTGGACGTTTGATGGTATCTAGTACTTCTCGCATATTATTCTCAAATTTTTGGGCCATTTTCTCAGTCTTCATGGTGGATTTTTCTAGGCCAGCCATTTTCTCTTCTACATTAGAGATTCTATTTTCTGTATGATCTAGTCTGCTTTTAATACTTTCAAGGGAGATTTTGACTTCTTGTAATTATAGCCTTCATCTCTAACAGTTCCATCTGATTCTTTTGTAAAGTGTGAAATTCCTCTTTTAGATCTAGCATGAATTTCCTCACCTCCTGAAACTCTTCAACTCCTTTCTCCTTCCTCTTCAGCAGTTCCTTGTCTCTCTTCTCTTCCATCTCTGTTAGCTTTGCCATTATGAATGTTCTGAATTCTTTATCAGACATTTCCATGATTTCCATTGAACTGTGTGTGGATGAGGAGGAGCTATTTGTTTCCCTTGTGGGAGAGGTATTTTCCTGCTTCCCCATATTTCTTGTGGTCCTGCAGCAATTTCTAGTCATCTGGTGGATGGTCGGTTTCTTCCCAAACTTGGAAGTTCAATCACACAAGTTTTGTATGGTGGAGGCCCAGTTATCAGTGGAACATCTTCCTTTCTCCCAAAATGACTAGATCGCAGGAGTCATGGATCTGTCTGTCTCTTGAAGAAGGGTTGTTCTCAAGCCTTTCTTTGTAGATCTAATGGTTTTTGTCAAAATAAATCCTCAGGGTCAGGTAGTGGCACAGCAGTGAAACAGAATATTTGACAAGGCAATCTCACGTGAAAGGGCTTCTGGTTCATATTTGAAGAGCTCCCTGAGTGTGCCTGATATGTATGTGTCCATGGCACAGGGCTGGCTGAAGACTGGGCCTGGATCATGGTGTTGGAATCCTATTGGGGGTACTGTTTGTCTCTCTCTGTCTTTCTCCTTTCCCTCATAGGAGAAAGAAACAAATAAACTTAAAACAAAAACAAAAACAAAAAAACAAACAAAAAAAACCTTGTGGGAGGCTGTGCACCAGTGAATATCACCAGTTTCTCAGAGAGCCAGCAATTACACAATGCCAAAGGCCATGATTGGCTCCCCTTCAAAAACTTCACCTTCAAAACCGTACTCTTATTGGCCACTTCCCATAAAGGCCATGACTGGCTCCCCTTCAAAAACCTCACCTTCAAAACCATACTTTGATTGGCCACTTCCCATAGCAAATCGGTGAGCTTAGAATCCCTCAGATTTGCATATCTGGCACCTCATGATTGGTTCCCAAAAGCAACCAATCCCATAACCCACCTTTTACAATCCTTCATTCAACCAATCACTGCCCACCAACATGTATATAACCACAATCCTTGGCCCTCAATCGCCAGACGACCCCGAAGACCCTGAAGAGCTGTGTCACCATGTCATCTCCAGAAGACCCTGAAGAGCCTGAAGAGTTGTAACACTGCTTTGTCTCCAGATGACCTGAAGAGCTATGACACTGTGTTGTCTCTGTGCTGCCCCACAATAAATGGATGACCCTGAAAAGTTGTAACACTGTGTCGTCTCCTTGCTGTAACACATTTGTCTCTCACTCCTTCCCTCAGGAAACCTGTTTGACTGAACCCTGGGTCGGGACAAAACCTCAATGGAATGAACCATGAAGATCGTCTTAAAATGACTAAGGTTCTCATCTCAATTTCGACATTTCCTTTATGTTATTTGATTTTAAAATTTTGCTGACATATAAACTTCATGAACACAAATTATGTAGAGGTAGGTGAGGCAAAATACTGCACAACAATGAAGGAGAATAAGTCTTAATTTGCATGTTAGCAAATGAGAATTCATGTTTCACTTCAACATCAGCCAAACAATATACCAACCTATGGCAAGGACAAAAAGTCCACAAATAGAAGTTATTTTGAGGAGTTTGGGGAATAAAAATGTTTTCCATAAAGACAGCTCTCTACTCATGCTGTGGTGCTTTTTTGGCTTGACACTGGTCACGGAATTTAAAATGAAATAAGAAGTTTACTCAGAATTAGTAATAGCAAAAGGGAAGCAGGGCCATAAAGCCTGAGCTGAAACCAAAGCCCCAGCACGGACAGGAGTATAGGAAGAGAGGCTGTCCCAGCCAACATGCTTCACAGTGCACAATTTGGGCTACTACCTAATGTTTTACCTTCACAGCTTGCCACCCAACCACTCTGGGAGCACAGAGGTTTGGGTATTCAGAAACCAAACACTTAAAAACAATGAGCCTTTGAAGGCATTCTCTCCCCACACTCACCTTGGCAGATAAAGGAGAGAAACTCTTTGAAAATCTGAACCCCCAACTCTCATTGTTAATACTACACTTCCAGCCACAGTATAGGAGGGAAACTAGCACAAAACTAATTCACACCACAGAGAAGTCCAGGAGCTTACAATTATAGAACTACTACAAAGAAAAAGGAAGAAGTGAGCACATTACCAGATGACTAAAACAGAGTCCCAAAAATATAAGAAAACTAGGAATTACTCTCCCCCCACAAAAGGAACACAGCAAATTCTCACCAACAATGGATAAAACACAAGAAACCACAGAAATATCAGAAAAGGAATTGAGACCATTCAATGTAACAAAACCCAGTGAAATTCAAGAGAAACAGATAACCAGTTCCAGAGGATGAGAAAATCTTTCCATGCCATGAAGAATGAATTCCATGAAGACACAGACACCCTGAAAAAGAATCAAATGAAACTGCGGGAGATAAAGTATACAATGCAGGAAAAAGTATTAGCAGCAGATTAGACCAGGCAGAAAGAAGAATCTCTGTACTTAAAGACAAATCTGCAATTTAATCTAAGTAACTGAAAAGAATGGGAAAAATAACTATTAAAAATAAGAACAACACACAGGAAATCTTATACTCTATTAAGTGGCTGAATATTTGCATAAAGGGTATTCCAGAAAACACACAGGAAATCTTATACTCTATTTGGCTGAATATTTGCATAAAGGGTATTCCAGAAGGTGAAGAGATGAGTAGAAACTTAAGAAATCTTTCATAATATATTAGCTGAAAAATTTCCATATTTAGAGAGACTTAAGGATATCCAAAACTCAATAAATATAAAGGACACCAAGAGATTTAACATAAGAAGATCCTCACCAAGGTACATCAGAGCCAAATTGGTAAAAATCTAAGACAAAGAATATTCTAAAAAATCATGAGAGAAACATGACTAGTTAATTACAAAGTTTATCCCATTAGAATAAAGTGGCGCTCTCAACTAAAATTACAGAGACAAGGAAAGAATACCAAGACATATTTAAAACTGAAAGAAAAACAATGTTAGCCAAAAATACTATACCCATCAAGATTATCCTCCAAATGGGAAGGAGAAATAAAATCATTCCCAGATAAACAAAAGCTGAAAGAATTCAGCAACACTAGATCAGGAAAACTAAAGTAAAATAAATGGAAGTTAAAAACACAAACAACTAGGAAAGAAAAAAGAGTAACAATGACAGAGATTAAGGTTACACATGTTGATAATAATATTGAATGTTAATAGATTAAATTCTCCAACTAAAAGGCACAGTTTTGCTGAATAGATTAAAAAACCCAGGCACTCTCTATATATTGCTTATGAGAAACATCTTATTGAAAGAAACATACTTACACTGAAGTTGAAGGGCTAGAAAAAGTTGTTTCATGCAAACAGAAATGAAAAAAAGGCAGAAGTCTTGGTACTGATATCAGACAAGATAGACTTTAAGATAAAAATGGTAAAAAAGAGACAAAGAAGGACACTGCACAGTTCTAAAAGGAATAATTCATCAAAAAGATATAACACCCATAAATAAATAAATATTTATACACCCAACACTGGGGCACTCAAACACATAAAAGAAAGACTGCTAGATCTAAGAGGAGATATAGACCTTAGCTTACTAGTTGTTGGAGATTTCAACATCTCAGTATCACCACTGGACAGGTAACTTAGACAAAATTAAAAACAGAGAACATTTTACCCATCAACTATAAAATACTTATTTTCTCATCTCCATATGGAATATTTTTGAAGATCAACTAAATAATAGGGCATAAAACAAACTTCTACAAATTAAAAAGTATAGAAACTATATTCATCATCTTTGATCACAGTGGAATTAAACTTGAAACCAACCACAATAAAGAACCCTTGAAAATACACAAAAACGTGGAAGCTAAACATCTTAAAATTGAATGACTTTTAAACTACCAAAGAAATTAAGACTAAAATCAAAAGATTCACTGAAATCAATGATAATGAACACACAATGCCTTTTAACCTTTGGGACACAGTGAAAGCAGTCATAAAGAGGGAAGTTCATAGCCATTAGTACTCTTAAACAAAAAATAGAAAAGTGATAAATAAGTAACTTGACATTACATCTGAAGAAAATAGAAGAGCAACAACAACAACAGAAGAAATAGTGAAGATTAGAGCTGGGGATAAAAAAGGAAGTAGAGACTAGAAGAAGTATACAAAAGCAATGAAATAAAAATCTGTTTTTTGGACAGGATAAACAAAATTGACCAGCAATTAGCTAGACAAATCAAGAAAAACAGAAAGGAACCAGACTAAAAAAAGAAAAGAAAAAGAAAGTGACTTCAGAGAAAGTTTTACACCATTCTTTAACAAAGGAAATTGTTTCAGGTTGATTAGATGGCCTAGTGGTTAAGGGAGCCAGACCAACACAGTGGATGACAGTTCAAATCCCAGGCACAGCAGCTTGAGAAACATGTGGATGCATGCTTGCACATGCCCCAAATCCTCGTAGGAAGATGAAATGGAGGAAAAGGGATTGCAGTATTACCACCCCCATTGGGGTGTGCTTTCTGCCTTTCTGCCTCCCTCTCTGTCTCTCTCTGGCAAGCACAGGTACCCTCTGACAAATTAAAAAAAAAAAGGAAAAAGAAAATGTTTTTTGTCCCTTTACACCCTCTACCCCATCACACACATCCCAATTTCAAAACACACTGTATTAATGTCTTAGTCACAAAGATTTCCAAGATGAGATTTTCTATTTTATTCTTGTAGGTTCTGGTTATCAGGAAACCCATGCCTTCCTTTATGGAGAGAGAAAGAGAGAAGAGAAGAGAAGAGAAGAGGAGAGGAGAGGAGAGGAGAGGAGAGGAGAGGAGAAGAGAAGAGAAGAGAAGAGAAGAGAAGAGAAGAGAAGAGAAGAGAAAAGAAGAGGAGAGAGATTTATAGCATGCCCCCAATACAAGATTTCAATGTTTAATGTACTCAGGAAGATCTCTAGATGGAAACCAGCAATATTCCAATGTGAATCTGCCTATCAGAGTGTTATATTCTTCCCCCTGCATTCACCATTTAGCCCTTCTTTTATGTTTTAAAAGTTATTTTTCTCTATGTGTCTCATTTGGAATAGTTTTTATTAAGTCTTAGAATCTGCTTCATTCTGTAATCTCTAATCTGTTGTTAATTTCACCCAGTGTATTTTAATTCTTGGATGTGACTTTAATCTGTAGAAGGTCAGTTTAGCTTTGCTTTTGGGTTGACTTCATATAACCTAAATTATTTTGTTGCCTGGAAAATAGTTATAATAACTGCTTGTTTATTTATAATAACTGCCAATTCTAATATCTGTGCCAGTTCTAGGTTGGCTTTATTTGCTTTTTCTTTTCATTAGGAGTCATATTTCATTGCATCTCTGCAGATCTGGAAGTCACTGATGGGATGACAGACATTGTGAGTTTTACTTTGTTGGCTGCTGAATATTCTTGTATTCATGGACTTTGTTCAGAGAAACAGCTAAATTGCTAGGAAATAGTTTGCTCTTCTTGAGTCTTGCTCTTAAGAGATTTTAGGCAGAAACAGAACAGTGTTTACTCCCACCAGTGAGGCAAGACCTTTCTGTGCATTCTAATCAGTGCTCTGTGAATACAAGGATCCAGTCTTCATAGTAGCAGACAGGTGCTTACCTCCACCCTTTATTTCTGTTGGGTGCTGTGTTCACTAATCCTCACAGGTGGTTCTCTCCCAGACAATGGTGGTTTTCTCAAATCCATGTGTTTATCAGTGCTTTGATGGATATACTTGGTGTTTACCTCCCTAAATCTCTGTAGTTGTCTTCTTTCTGGTACTCCAGGCTGCAAATTTTAGCTGCTTTGGTCTCTTGGATTGTCAGGCCATTTCCTCAACTCAGAATACTGGACTCTTGCCCTGCATCATGGTCTGGAAACTCTCCTAAAGTCATCGTCAAATCACACGGGGTGTATGTGTTTGCATGCCCAAAATCCCAGGAGGATCGAGTGTATGTGTATGCATGCCCCAAATCCCAGGAGGATATGGAATAGAGACGATTGCAGCATGGCCATCCCTCCAGGGGGTAATTTCTCTATTTCCCTCTCACTGTTTCTCTCTGTCTCTCTTCAATGGTACATGCACCCTATAGCAAAACAAAAGAAAATAAGAGAAAGATCTGAGCTAAGAATGAAGAATAGAAAGAGAATTAAATAATACTGAAACGTTGTAAAGCTGCAAAATAAAGGTTTCTAAGAATGTATACTTCTGCACATTTTTTCCTCTTGAGTTGTTTTAAACACACTACTTTGGGTGTAATCGACATACAATGAGTTGTACATGTATAAAGCATACAATTTGATGACTATCGCCTGTTTACAAAGCTGTGAAACCGTCACCGAAATCAAAGTAACAACATATTTATTATCCCTAAAGTTCACTTTCTATCTCTATATAATTGTTTCAGGACAATAATATCACCTCCACCACTCTCACGGATACTGAAATCTGCAGACGCTTAAATGACAAATATAAAATAGCATAGTTTTTGCATTTAGAAAATGCATATTATGAAAAACTATGTATGATTTAAATTTTTTTTGCATCAAAGTAAATTCATTCTTTAATTCAATTTTCCATGAGCTTTTCGAAGTCCTCAAAATTATGTACTTTCTTCTAAATACTTGAAGTAATGTGTAGGTTACTTAAACTACCTAATATTATATAGATAATAAGTAAATAATTGTACTGTATTTTTATTTGTATCTGCAATTGGTTAAATATGCAGATATGGAGCCTATAGATAGGGATTCCTCTGTATACCATTATACAGAAAACAGCACAATTGGGAACCACCAGTTAGCATAATAGCTATGTCACTGGACTCCCATGTAGTCGACCACGGTTCGTGTCCCGGATCCGTTGGCTTAAAACTCACGCCGGGCGCGTGTGCGTGCGTGCCCAAGATCCTGAGAGGAGAATGGAGGAGAAGGGATTGCGGCGTGACCATCCCCCCTGGGGGGTGATTTCTCACTTTCTGTCTCTATGTCTCTCTCTGTCTGTCTGGTGAGCGCATGCACCCTATAGCGAAAATCTCTCAAAAAAAAAAAAAAAGAAAGAAAGAAAACAGCACAATTTATCCATTCACTTGTTCGTGAGTATGTAAATTGGTGGAAATATTAAATGGCACATTTTTGTAAAAGAAATACACTGTACCTTAAAAAGTTAAATGTACACCTTCCATATTATTCAAACACTCTATTTGGTATTAGCCCAACAGAAATAAAAGCACAGGCCCATGCAAGGACATAGCATGGATGTTCATAATCACATTTTAAAAATATAGCCTGGATTTTAAATGAAATAAAAAATCATATAGTAAAGAATTTTTTTTCTCTAAAGAGATACTTTATAACAAAATAATTGTTAATAAATGAATGAACACTACCTTGAGCTTTAAATATGATTTGTCTGTTTTTTTTTAATTGCTATAAGATACATGTGGTAGCCAGGTAGAGAGAGAAAGAGAGAGAGAGAAAGTGAATAAACATCCCCCTTGGGGGATGGGCATGCGCAGTTCCTTTTGCTCCATCTCTCCCTCCTCTAGGGTTTTTGGGCATATATGAACAGACACTCAGTATGTTTTCCAAGCCATGGAGTCCAGAACTCGAATCACACAGTTAGCCATGAGAGATCCAGCTGCCTTAACCACTATGCCACAGGCTGGCCTGATTTGTTCTTTTTAAATTAATCAATTAAAAAAATTCCAAAAATTCCACTTCAGAGAAAAATGAGTAATTTATATCAGTTTTTATTCCCCCCCTGAGGTTTTTGCATTATGGTGTGTGCACTTGCCTGAGAGAGAGAGAGAGGGAGAGAAAGAGAGAGAGAGAGAGAGAATGTGAGAGCCCCCTACCCCCCTGGAGGGATAGCCATGCCATGATCCTTCTCTTCCATTCTGCTCCCAGGATCTTGGGCATGTGCACACATGCTCCTGGCATGATTTTCAAGACACAAGGTCCAGGACTCATACTGCTTTGTGGGAGTCCAGCTACGCCATCTGCTGACATTACCACTATGCTACCTGCTGACCCTCAGATTTACTTTTTCTGCCTGAAATTTAAAAAGACTAAATATATGAAACCACAGATATTAAGACATCTTGATTTCAAGACATTAGGCAGTGGAGGGCACTGATCTTGGAGACATGGGAAACAAATGATTGAGCTCTATAATTGCTCCAGATGATGATGACCTTAGGAGGGTTTCCAGGTTTCCATCTTGGTGGACTTTGACATGTTCCTCAGATTAAGTTCAATGTCCCAGAATATGCCAAGCCTGTAATGTCCATAACTGCTTCTTTCTGGGTAAGATTTTAGGACTTTTTTGCTTGAAGGTTTTGCTAAAAATTCTTCATTTTTGCCTTTTTAATTCCTCACTCTGTATCCCTCCAAATTAGAGTGTAATATTTGCCCACCTGGCTAGCACTGGAGTCTGGAAGGGGGGACCCTGGCTGGGGTGAGGGATTCATGGCCATGAAGCTGCATCCAGAGGGCCAACACAGTCCAATAAATAAAAATTTTTATATCTAATATGATTTTCAACATCAGAATAAGTTTAATAAATATTAAGAAGAAAACCCAAATTATTAGAGATAAAAGCAGTGTTTTGAATCCAGATCAGTTTTTCAAGTCTCCTTTCCCTATATTCAAAAAGAAGACTATAATTCCTGGCCAATAATCCTCCATGGCTATCCAGCAAGATGTGTGTTGCTACACTTACAATTTATTGATACTTAAGTATAAATTAACAGCCATTTTAGGAGTTAATGGCTTGACTAAGGTCACTCAGGAAGTTTGAATGCTTTGGATAGAAAGCTTTCGAAGCATCCCTTCAATCCTCCTTTTTAACTCCTTTGTTAAGATGATTTTCGTGCTTAGCAAACTCCATCTACTACTTTAGATATGTGCTATATGTGAGACCTCTATGTATATATGTAATTGGTGTTTTGCAAAGTGGATTTATAACCTTTATGTAATGACTAGGCCAAGACAGAAAGGCCTCATCAGCTGACCAAATCCTCACGGGTTTGGTGATCTACAGAATTTGTTTGATTTTGGTAATAATGATGAGTTGGATTACAAAGGAATTTTATTCAAACAACATTATACATATTAGTATTGCTCGGGTTGTCTTATCATTTTAGCATCTGACCTACACCCAGCTTCAGTCTCTTTTATTTTCTCAAGATAGCCATGTTTTCAAATTCTGTTTTTCTTCATATAAAGCGTTGAGTTGAAATGGTGGGTAGTTCTGGTAATTTTGGGGGGCACATTAGTTTTGTCACCTTTAAATTTTAGTGCCAGGCTCATACGTGTATATCCAGACACATCCACATGAACAAAACATAACTTCAAGTGACACTGCAAACTCTTCAAAACTGGTTATATTCACTCTGGGATCCTTCACACCCATTTCTGTATCCCTGAGTTTTTCTTGTTAGTCTTCTCTCCTCTATTTCCGTCTCAAGAAAACGAAGTCCATTGCAACAGGATTCAAGGCCCATGTAAGAGCTATGACATCTGTATTATGCTTTTATTGTTTCTGCTTTCTATCTGGTCTCTTCTCGTAACAATTTGCCATTCTGAGATGATGCAGGACAAATTGGTCCATTTGCTTGGTCAGACTACTGCAAATGTTGATCCTTCGGTCTGCTTCCTTCTCCTGATTCTGGGAAATGTAAACTAAGAAAGACTTTCTGTGCTCTGGCAGCTGGAGATGCTGGAGAGCTGGGAATGCCTCACATCTACACACTCTTCTGTTTATCAGCTTTTTTCATCTAGAAGAAAGACACTGTTAAGAAATTTTTGTATGGCCTTTCTGTATGAAATTTTCATTTCATGGGGTTCTGCTATAATAGGTGATAGTAAATATTTTTAAATGTTTATCTGAGATATGCTCTCATCTATGCTTATTACATCTTAGCTGCATATATACACACATATTTATATATTTATATACATATACTGATTTAATGTGTCATTACAAAATTATAAAGTGAAATGAATGATCTAATTATAAGAATTTGACAGCACCAAGTTATATAAAGAGTGTTTCCATTTTACCTCTTTAAAAACTTTAATATTAATGGCAAAAATATACACAGCAGATAAGTATTTAAACAAGTATAATGGTTGCAATTTTTATGCATAAGTTATCCATTTATTAGAATTAATTTACAAATATTTATTAGATGTTTCATAGAATGTAAAGCAGTTTGTGTGCCACATAGTGGTGAAGCAGTAATGCAACTGGACACCCAGGGGAAGGTCCTGAGTTTGTGTTCCAAGCCCCCCCTATATTTGCTGGGGTGTCTATGCCCATAACCTGGGCTGGCTGAGGCTGGGGGCGTGGATGGTGGTGTGAAGACTCTGCCCAGGGTGCCTGTCTGTCTCTTTTTCCCTTGCTCTTTCATGGACTAAATAAATATATATATTTTTTATATAGGGGACATGCACTTGCCAGAGAGACAGAGACAGAAAGCAAGAAATCACCCCTCAAGGGGGATGGCCATACTGTAATCCCCTCTCCTCCAGTCTCTTTTCGGGATCTTGGGCATGCATGCATATGTGCCCAGCATGAGTTTAATTTTAAGTGTTTGTGATAACATATGGTTTAAAATAAAAACACATTGGTAGTCAGGAAGGTATTATAATCAGCTTAGGTTGAGTTGTCTAGGGTCCGTTACATAAGGTAATTTGTTGAAGATCTTTGTGGTTTTATCGACGGTGCTGGGGAGAGGTGTTCACCTGTTGAAATATCCGTTTTGTAAGACAAATAATAATGTGATTGAATGTATGGAAGAAAATGAAATGAAAATAAATAAATTAATTAAAAAAAAAAAGACAATTGACGCAGTTGACACCAGTCAGTTGATACTTGTGGTCAGGGATGGGCTGTGAAGTGATCCTATTCATTTGCTTTATGCTTCCTACTGCTGATGAATTCTAATCCAATGATAAAAGATTCAGAAATGAAAATGAATATACTCATTCAGTTATAAATGTAGATCCTAAAAATGATACACTGAAAGTCTAGAATCTGCTCATTCAGATTTTTCTTTCATGACAGATTAAGAGTTAGGCACCCTTGACAGGGTTTCATCATGCCTGATCCTCCTTCAGCCTTCCAGCTAGCCAGGACCATGGCCAAGTATAGTCATGAGGGTCCTCTCTCCTATGCCAGGTATGTTTTAGGTCAAATCAGGATGCAAACCTTTTCTTCCATGTGGTTCCAACATTGTGGGACATTGTGCTTCCCCTGTCCCACCAATGCTGTGGCCTACACAGCATTATTTATTAAAGAGAATTGAATGGCTTTCTTGCCTTCATTGAAAATGAAGTGATCTTACATATGTGAGTCTATCCCTACACACTCTGTTCTATCTATTGATCTATGTGTATGAGCAAACAGCAATAACGTATTGATTTAATTACTGGAGATCTATGGCCTTGAAATCAGAGGGCATGTTTTTATTGTAGTCCAATTTGTTAATTTTTAGTTTTGTGCATCATGCTTGTGGTGTCATCTCTGCTTAAGCCAAGATTTTAAACTTTTCTCCTATGTTTTCTACTAAAAGTTTTTTATTTTCTATTGAAGAATATAGACTCCTCCAAATATGAACATTTGGGGCTCAGATACAGGTCTATTATTAATTGTGGGTTACTTTTTTAAGAATGATATGAAATAGGGTCTAAATCCATCTTTATATATGTAGATATACTATTTTCCTAGCATCATTTGTTTAGAAAGATCTCATTTCTCACTAAATTATCTTAGTGCCTTTTTAAAAAATAATGCCCAAGATCATCAATGTTAGTTTCTAGACTCTTGATCATGTTCCTTGGTCTATATGTCTATCTGAATATGAGTATCTAATTGCGTAGTTTAATGTCATATGTAGTAAGCTTGGAAATCATAAACTGTGGTCCTATAACCTTGTCTTTTCTTTACAAAAAATATCTTTTGACATCTGGCCATTTTGCACTTCATGAAATATTTTTGGAAAAGTTTTTCACTTTTTGTAAATATAAGCCTGTTGAGCTTGGATAGGGATTGCATTGAATATATAAATTGACTTTTCACCCAAAAAGATTCTCCATGTACTAGATCTTAGTCCAACTGGTCCTCCTTATTGCCTCGCTATCCTGTGAATTTGGGATAAGCTATGGCCTTTAGTTCTCTTGTCCTAGTTGCAGGCGAATAGTTTGTTTTCTTATTCTTTTTAATTTTAATTTTTTTAATTTGCCAGAGGGTATGTGCTCTTACCAGAGAGAGAGAGACAGAATGAAAGAAAGAAGGATAAAGCATCCCCCGTGGGGCATAGTCATGTTGCAATCCCTTCTTTAATTTTCTGAACTCGGGATTTTGGGCTTGTGTAAGTGCTCAGTATGGTGTCCAAGATACCAGGGCTGAGATTTGAATTGCATAGCTCACCTTGTGGGATCCAGCTCCCTTAACCACTAAACCATGGAGCTGGCCCTAAATTTTTTTTTTCTGTCTTACGTAGTCTACTGGACCTTCTTATGGGTAGATTTTATGTATCGAGTTACACAAGATCAAATAGGAAACTAACTCATTGATTTCTGCCTTGTACCAGACTGTTAAAATTGAAACACTTTATACAAGTAGTATATTAATTTCTTACAAACACTTCAGAAGAGATTATTATCCTCTATGTTTTACTGATGAGTGTCCTGAGGCAGTGAATACTTTTTTTTTTTTTGAGAGGTTTTCGTTATAGGGTGCCAGCCAGACAGAAAGAGACACAGAGACAGAAAGCGAGAAATCATCCCCCAGGGGGCATGGCCATGTCGCAATCCCTTTTTCTCCATTCTCCTCTTGGGATCTTGGGCACACACACACACGCACCGACGTAAATTTTCAGCCGCCGGATCCGGGACTTGAACCGCGATTGACTAAGTGGGAGTCCAGCGACATAGCCATTATGCTAACTGCTGGTCCCAGGCAGTGAATACTTTTAAAAGAACATCAAAGATCCAAGCTATATGAAGAAAGGAAATGTTTTTTTCGTCCTGACAGCCTGTGTCCAATACCATATCCTAAAACCAATTGTACCACAAAAACTGAAAAGAAATAAATTTCAAGACTAGAGGCTGATTTCAACATCTATTAATTTAAAAACTTCCAGTGTGGAATGGGGGAGGTGAAGAGAAGAGGATAGAGAAAGATATCAAGTGAACAATAGAGAGGCAGGACATTAGTGAGAAACAGATATGGCTTATTACCTGTTGATGATGTCATGTATAGTATTCTCAACTGGATTGGTCTGAGAAGTACTTCAAGATGGGCAAAGTCTTTTTACAAGCAAAATGAGAAATAGTGATTGACTGTTTTAAAAAATAATTAGAATAATAATAATACTGATTGGGGAAAACATAGAAAAGATATTGAATGTTGAAGCGGGGAGATTAATGTCTCTGTATTGACTGACATGTATGGCATTCCCTTTTGAAAAAGCAATGTAATACACTGTAAAGCTATATGTAATCCAATGTAATATAAAGAAGATTATGATGATAATAAAAAATAAAAAAATTAATTCATCCTAAAATAATTAAAAAGAGAAACATAAAACTTAATATTTATATATGGAATAGTTTAGACTCTGCAATGGAACACTTGTTCTTAAGTACTCACCCAAGGAAAATTTACAAAATTGCTGAATATTTTAATTAAGTAATTAATATTTAAATATTAATAGACTAAAAAAAGTAACTTTATCAAAGGCCTAAACATGAAAAAATGTTTGATAAATATAATAATGCCTGAAAAGGTTGAATGAGAAAAATAAAAAGCTCTTTCAACCTAGATGACATCCTTGAAACTCATCATCTATTTTGAAAATTGTAGAAAAATAATTTCTTTCATCATAAGGGTGAATATTTGTGGATTTATAAGCTTATGAGCAATGAATTCATACATACATATTGGTTAGAAACTAACTTTAAAGGTGTATTGGCCCTCCTGAAGTTCCCAGAGAATGTTCACTTGGATGTTTTGACTAGGAAAAGCTTGAGTTTTGCCTGTGCAATCTGGCATTAAGGATAAAGTTAGGTTCTTTCACCATGGTGCATGCTGGTTGACGCTGCTACTCTGTAGGCTAAGGCTACATGGGAGGCCCATTTTATTCCTACCCACCCTAACACTGGGTAGAGCATGCCTGTAATCTCAGTTACTTGGGAGAGCAAGGCAGAATTGTGACATGGGAAGAGCCTATCTTCCCCCCCAAAAAAAAATATTAATTAAATCTTTAGTATTGATGATCTTACATATAACCGATTAGATATTTATTGTATGTTCCGTCCATTGGCTTTTAAAATTTTACTAAGAAATAATGTTCCTTGTTAAAACAAATTAGAAGAGGTTAAACAAGCAAAGAGTTGCAAAACAAGGAAAGAGAGAAAGTGTTTATTTGCATGCTAACAAATGGGAATTTAGCTTTCACAGTGGCATTAGCTATGAAATAGTCCAGCCTGTGGCAAGGACACAGTGTGTGAGTAGATGTTTAGTTATGCTGTTTTAGGAATAACAATGCTATCATAAAGGGGACATTAAACTCATTCCCTGGAGCATCTTAACTTGATTTTGGTTACAGACTTTAAAGAAATAGAAACTGTAATGCACTTTTAGAATGCAAGCACACATGCAATTTAAGCTCAGGATATTAAAAAAATCATTATCTGTGTTATTTGTTTAAATTTTTAAGATTTTATGATTATTAATTACATTTTATTTCTATTCTTCCTTATATCACAGAATATGGTTTTTCAAAGCATGCATAGAATGTGTGACAATCAAATAAAAGATATTACCATATATTATCTTATTTTTTATTTGCAATTTCTAGTTTATTTGTAGTGGATGAAGAATATAAAAATATTAGTGAAGCAATTGTCTTCTAAATCTTTTTGTTTGTTTTTGTAGGTCTTTTCAAATAACCTAGGCCACATACATTTAAAAAAATCATTTTCATTTCTCTTATTCCCTGAAAGCCCTAGATCTCAGCTCCCATGGAGGACTCTAAAAAATTCTGTTTTTAAAAAATTTTATAATTTCTTATTCACATTCAATCATTGTACATATTTATAGCTTAAGTGCTTCTCCCCCAACCTCTCATGCACCCCCCATGAGTCACTTCCTTCCCATGCAGTATGTGGTATCTACACGTGTCATATCTACTGTTATATCTTTCGGTTTTCAATTTCTGCCACAGAGAACAGACATTTGGCATATTTTGAGCAGGAATATACAGTGTTTGTCTTTTATAGTCTGATTTATTTCACTAAGCATTAACACTCCTATATTCATTCACTTTGTATCGAATGACAGGGTCTTAATGTTCCAAAAGGATGAGTAGTATTTGTAATGTATTATATATGTGCTATAGTTTTTTTAATACAGTCATCTGTTCTTGGGTATAAAAGGTTGATTTCATGTCTCAACAATTGTGAATAATGCTGCAATAAACATGGATGTACATATGTGTTTCCAAGTGAGTATTTTCCTACCCCTTTGGTAAATACTAAGGCGGGGATTACTGAGTCACATGGCAGTTCTATTTATAGATTTTTTCAGTAACCACCATAATGTTTTCCACAGTGGCTGTACTAATTTAAATTCCCACTAACAGTGTAGAAAAATTCCCTTTTGACCACAGTCTTGCCAGCAATTGTCTTCCTTCCTTCCTTCCTTCCTTCCTTCCTTCCTTCCTTCCTTCTTTCCTTCCTTCCTTCCTTCCTCCCTTTTCTTTTTCTTTCTCTTATTCTCTTTCTTCTTTTTTCTTCCTCTCCTCTCTCTTGTCTTTCTTCCTTCTTTTTTTCCTTCCTTTTTTTCTCTTTTTCTTTCTTTCTTTTCCCTTCTTCCTTTCTTTCATTTTTTTTTTTTTCTTGATCATAGCTATTCTGACTAGGTTTAAGTGACAGCTCATTGTGGTTTTGATTTGGATTTCCCTTATAAAAGAGACTTCCAACAGTTTTTCACATGCATTTTGGACATTTTATGTCTTCTTTAGAGAGTTGTCTCTTGAGCTCATTTGCCCATTTTTAAAGTGGTTTTTGTGGGTGAGCTGTTGGAGTTCTTCTATATTCTGGTTATCAATCCCTTATCTGAAACATAATTTGCAAGTATTTTATTACATTCCAAGGGCTGTCTTTTTACTTTAATTGTTGTTTCCTTTGCTGTGTAGAAAGTTTTTAGCTTGATATAATCCCACTTGTGTATTTTTGGGATGATTTCCTGTGTTTTAGGAGTCTGATCTAAGAAATCTTTGCTTGCTAATGTTCTCAAGAGTTTCTCTTGTATCTTCCACAAATAATTTTATAGTTTGAAGTTTCACATTTAAGTCTTTGATCCATTTTATTTTTGTTAATGTTGAGAAATAAGGGTCCACTTTCATTTTTCTGCAGGTGGATACCTAGTTCTTTCAATACTATTTGCTGAAAGACTTTCTTTTATCCACTATATTGTCTTTACCATTGGTCAAAGATGTCTGCTGTATGTTTTGAATTTTATTTCTGGATTCTCCATTCTATTCTATTTGTCTATGTGTCCTATTTTGTGTCAGTACTATGCTGTTTTGATTATCCCGACTTTGCAATATATTTTGAGGACAGGTAGTAAGGTGCTTC
The DNA here is from genome assembly GCF_000334495.1 of Tupaia belangeri chinensis. NCBI lineage: Eukaryota > Metazoa > Chordata > Mammalia > Scandentia > Tupaiidae > Tupaia > Tupaia belangeri. The sequence goes on from NW_006203577.1 coordinate 2,197,819, forward strand.
TTATTTTATTCTCTTTGCACAGTATTGCCTTGGTGATACAAGACCGTTTATAATTCTAGATACATTTTTAATTTTTCTATTTGTATGAAGAATTATAGTGGTAATTTGACTGGCATTATATTATATTTTAAATTAATTTGGGTAGAATTGACATCTTGATTATATTTATTCTTACCATCTAAACACAGGGTGTAATTCCATTTTTTAATTTTGGTATCATAATCAATTTCTTTTTTTTTTTTTTTTTAGTTTTTAATAATTTTCCTTATGGAGGTGTTTCAGCTCTTTGGTTAGGTTTCTTCCTACGTTTTTTGGTGGCTATTGTGAATGAAATTTCTTTCTTCATGTCTGCCTTGGTCTGTTCATTGTTGATTTATGAACATACTAAAGATTTTGCCATATTACTGATATTTTAAAATCTCTTCTAGAATATATTTCACAATCCTTTAGATTTTCTTATTGTTTCCTTCCTTCCTTCCTTCCTTCCTTCTTTCTTTCTTTTTCTTTCTTTCTTCCTCTTTTTGGAGAATTTTTTGCTATAGAGTGCATGCACTCATCAGAAAAACAGAGAGAGACAGAGAGACAGAAAGCGAGAAATCGAGAAATCACCCCCCGCCCCAAGAGGGATGGTCATGCTGTAATATCTTCTCCTCCACTCTCCTCCTAGGATCCTGGGCATGCATACACACACGTCCGGTGTGTGTTTAAGTCACCAGGTCCAGGACTCAAACCATGATCGACTGTATGGGAGTCCAGTGACATATCCATTACACCAACTGCTGGTCCCATCCTTCAGGTTTTCTGTGTACAAATCATTTTTTTTGTCTGTAAATAGGGAAGATTTACCTTTTTTTTTTTTTTTCCTATTTGAGTACCTTTATTTTACTTTCTTATCTGATTTCATTGGCTAGGACTACCAGTTCTATGTTGCAAAGGGGTGGAGAAAGTGGGCAACCTTGATTTGTTACAGTTTTTAGTTACAGAGTTTTCAGCTTTCCCCCATTCAGTATTATGCTGGCAAAGGGTTGGTCATATATGGCTTTCATTGTGTTGAGAAATGTTCTTTCCAAATTTATATCTCTGAGAGTTTTAATCATGAAGGGATACTATACTTTATCAAATACTTTTTCTACATTGATTGAACTGATCAAAACGTGTTATCTTTTCTTTTGTTAGTGTGAATCATCTTTGCCTCCCTTGGCTTAAATCCTACTTGCTGTATAATCTTTCTAATGTGCTGTTGGATTTGACTTGCTAGTATCTTGTGGAGAATTTTTTTTTTTTTTGGAGAGATTTTCACTATACGGCGCATGTGCTCGCCAGACAGACAGACATAGAGACAGAAAGCGAGAAATCACTCCCCAGGGGGGATGGTCACACCGCAATCCCTTCTCCTCCATTCTCCTCTCGGGATCTTGGGCACGCATGCACATGCACCCAGCGTGAGTTTTAAGCCACTGGGTCTGGGACGCGAACCGCGGTCGACTACGTGGGAGTCCAGCGACATAGCCATTATGCTAACTGCTGGTTCCCTGGAGAATTTTTGTGTCTGTATTCATCAGAGATGTTGAAATATGTTGTGCAGTTTTCTTTATTCTCTCTCCCTCTCTTTTTTCTTTCTTCTTTCCCTTTCTTTCTTTTTTTGTTATGTCCTTGTCTGCTTTTGCTATCAAGATAATGGAGGCTTCATAGAATTAGTTTGGAAAGGTTCATTCCTCTTGAATCTTAAGAAATAGTTTGAGAACAATTATGGTTAACTGTTCTTAAACGTTTTGCAGAATTCAGAAGTGAAGGTATCATGGCTCTTTCTTGTTGTGATGCTATTATTGATTCAATTACTTTCTTGTTATTGATTTAGTCAGGTTTTCCATTTATTTTGGTTCAGTCAGGTAACTTGTATGTGTCCAGAAATTTGTTCCTCTCATCTAGGTTTTCTAGTTTGTTGGTATGCAATCTTCTGTAGTATTCTTTCAAGAATTTTTGTACTTTTGATATATATCTGTTGTACTATTATGAGTGTTATTACTGATTTTGATCATCTTATTTCTGTGTGTGTGTGTGTGTGTGTGTGTGTGTGTAGTGGTTTGTCAATTTTATTTATCTTTTCAAAAAATAGATTTTTCTTTTGTTGACTTTTTGGTATTTTTATTCTTTATTTCATTTACTTCAGGTCTAATCTTTATTTCTTTTTTTTTTTTCTTTTTCTTTTTTGTTGTTTTTTGACTTTTTGAGATTGGTCATTAGGTTATGTATTTGTCACCTTTCTATTTTTTCTTGTAGGTACTAATTGCTATAAGTGTCCCTTAGACTGTTTTCTTGTGTCCCACAGATTATGAAGAGCTTTATGTTTGTTATCACTGGTTTTTAATAAATCTTTACTGTAGTCTTAATTTCTTAAGTAATTTGAAAAGTTTTCAGTTGGTATTTCATTAAAAAGATGTTTTATGCCTTCATCTCTGAAATACTTTTATGCAGATATTCAGCAGCTTAATAGTGTCTAGAATTTCCCATATGTTGGTCTTTCTCTTTCTCTGGTGATTTTTTTTTAATTCTTGTTGGTGGCTTGGAGTAAATTGGGAGATTTCTTTTTTCTTTCTTTCTTTCTTTCTTTTTTTTTGTGTGAAGGAGATTTGTTTCTAAGGTCAGAGGTTCCTTCTTTTTTGTGTTCCAATCTGCTGTTAATGCCTTCAAGGCAGATTTTGATTTCCTCTATTGTATTCTTCTTTCAGAAGTTCTGTTTGATTTTTAAAAATTGTTTATTTAATTTCATTTATTATAATTAGTTTTAATTTGACCAAAGAAAGAAAGGAAGAGAGAGAAAGGGAGAGTGAGAAAGCAAGTTATCAGGTTTGGGACTAAAACTGTGGTTGACCACATGGAAGTCCAGCTCCTTAGCCATGATGCCACCTGCTAGCCCCTTGTTTGATTCTTTTAGAGGTTGTCAATCTCTTGATGAAATTCTTCCTTCATGTCATGGAATGATTTTCTCATTTCCTGAAATTAATTGTCCATTTTCACTTGCATCTCATAAAGATTATTACACCATGTATTCTTAATTATGTTTTCTGGCTTTTCTGTAATTTCTTCCCCCCACCCCCAATTTTTAGTAAGAGGTTATTGGTTTTTTTCTTTGGGGGGAAGAGACATATTTCTTTGTTTTCTCATATTTTTTGTGTCTTTTTTGTTGATTTTTAGAAAATTAGTGAAGTGTTTACTTCTTCCTTTTTTGGAATAGGTTTCACAGAATGGGGGAGGGGGAAGGAGGGGACAGTTCTAAGTTCCAGGTGTTCTTGGTAAAGCTGTTCATAAGGAGCTAGTTATCAGGTGTGTCTTCCAGATCAGAGCAGAGTTTGTGTATCCTATACAAGAGACAGCTCAGGAAGATCCAGAAGAGCTGTATTGTGGATGGCGTCACTTGAAGCAGGTAACCATTCCCCTGGACTTGAGTCTTGTAGGAGGGAGAGTTCAGGCCTACTCTGCCTGCCAGACAGTGGGTAGTGCCCAAATTCTTTAGTCTCTTTTGGAGTGGAGGTAGGATTTGGGTATAGGTCCGATATGAAAACTGTTTGCTCTTGCATTTCCGTATGATGTGTCTTAGCTCTGTAACAGGTTCCTTGTATTTTTGGGGGTGGTTAGAGTGCTAGATTATGTGGTGATAATCTGTAGTTCAGAGTTTCAGAGTAGAGGATCTCTGTAGAGGAGAGGTTCTCTCCTCTAGAAAGGAAATTGGGAGGAGAAAGTCCTGCAGAGCTTCACCAACTTCAGGCATTTGGCTACTCTCTCCTTCTGCCTACGTCCTCTTACCCCGTCAGTCCTGCCTGATTCCTCTTTGTGAGGCTTCTCGCAGGCAGAGGCCATGGCCCAAGCACTTACAGGTGATAAAACTGATGGCGGTTGGTCCTTCCCTGTCGGTGGCCATGTTCCTCTGATTTATCCCAAGCTTTCTGGTCTCAGTATGGCCCGAGGAGGTGGGGGGCTGTGACAGGAAGTGAATCACAAGATAGAAGCTCTTGTGGCATGGGTGGCCTGGCCGTTAGATGGCCGTTAAGTGTGTGGTATGGGCAGAGGCCTATTATCTGTGTTATTAAGCCTGCTGTTTTCCTTCTGATCTTCAGACATGATAAGTTTTCTAAAAAGTGCTTTTCTCCCATTTTAATAACAAGTATATCATAAAGCTTTTTTTGGTAAAAGACACTACTCTAAAACTTAAATGACACATCACACACACACACACACACACACACACACACATGCTTCACATGTCTGGATTTAGTCTTTTTTTCCTTTTTTTTTTTTAAGAGATTTTTATGGTGGGGCACATGTGTTTGCCAGAGAGACAGAAGAAAGAAAGTGAGAAACCATTCTTCAAGGGGGATGTCCATGGCACAGTCCCCTTTCCTCCATTCTCCTGTGGGATTTTGGGCATGCATGCATATATGCCCGGTGTGAATCTTCAGTTGCTGTGTCAGGGACGAGAACCACAGTAAGCCATAGGGAAGTCCAGTGCCTTAACAACTATGACACTTGCTGGCCCCAGATATAGTATTTCTAAGCTGGCCTTAGTGAATGGCAATGGTGCCTGGAGACAGGCTAACTTCTGCATGTCAGAGCTGGTTAGAGTTTGGCTGATTTAGGTTGGAGGGGGCTAGACAGCTGGACTCTGAGTCTCATTCTCCTCCTGTGACCAGAGGACAAACCTAGGCATGTCCTCATGGTGAATGTAGAACATCTAGACTTGGCAATCCCCAACACAGAAGCCATTTCAAATCTCTGTAGAGTCTACTAATTTCATGTTTATCAAGACCAGTTACATGACTGAGCTCAGAAGGAAGAGGAAGGGATGTACCTGCCAGTGGATGGAGAGCATTGTATGTCACAAGGTGTGGGACCAACTATATTACATTATTTCTGAGTATTTAAATTAGGTAACTAGTATTTAAATATTAAATAGACTCATAAATGTAACTTTTGAAAGTCTTTAAAGGATTAAGCATGAGAGACACATTTGATTAATATTTAAATGGGCTAAAAAAGCCTAAGTGGGGAAAAAAATGGCTGTTTAACCTGATGACCTACTTGAAAACCATTTTACAATTTGGAAATTAAGTGACAATAATTCTTCTATCCATGAGTATATGTGTGTGTGTGTATGTGTGTTTGAGTTTGTAAAGAATAAAATTATCCATAAATGCCAAATAGCAGAAACCAGATTTTAAGAATTATTGGCTTTTCTGAGGTTCTCAAGAAACTCTGGAATTTTTTTTTCCATGTTTTTTATTGTTGCTCTATTTAATTGATAATAATAATTGTATATATTCATTGATACAGTGTGATGCTTTAATATATGCTCGTTATGTATAATCAAATCAGAGCAATTAATATCCTTTAAAATAATTATTCATTTAATTTTATTTATTATTATTATTATTTAATTTGACAAGAAAGAGAGGGGAGAGAGAGAGGATAAGTGAGAAAGCTAGCCACTAGGTCCAGGACTTGAACTGTGGTCAGCCATGTGGTAGTCCAGCACCCTAACTACCATGTTACCTGCCGGCCCCATCATTGTCCTTTATCTGAAACATTTATTCTTTTTTCATTTTGGGAACACTCACAATCTTTCCCCTAGCTATTTTGAAATATATAATACATAATTGCCATATATAGTTACTCTACAGTGTAATTACACACTACAATTTAACCTCTTATTGAGCTGTAATTTGTATTCACAAGCCAATCTCTCTAATCCTCCCCTCTACCATCCCCTTCTCAGCTTCTAAAAAATCACTACACTATACTGGGACCAGCAGTTAGCGTAATGGCTATGTCGCTGGACTCCCACGTAGTTGACCGTGGTTTGAGTCCCGGACCCGGTGGCTTAAACTCACGCCGGGCGTGTGTGCGTGCGTGCCCAAGATCCTGAGAGGAGAATGGAGGAGAAAGGATTGTGGCGTGACCATCCCCCCTGGGGGGTGATTTCTCGTGTTCTGTCTCTCTGTCTCTCTCTGTCTGTCTGGTGAGTGCATGCACCCTATAGCAAAAACCTCTCCAACAAAAAAGAAAAAAAAATCACTACACTACTTTTTGTTTCAGATGTCAACTTTATTTAGCTCACAGATATGAGGGAACATATGCTATTTATCTTGCTGTGTCTGGCTTATTTCATTTAACATAAAGTGGTCTAGACTCATCAATATTACTGCAAATGACAGAATTTCATTCTTTAATATGACTGGCTAGTATTCAATTGTGTATACATACCACATTTTCTTTATCCATTTATTTGTTGATGGACATTTAGCTAGATTCTCTATATTGGTTATTGTGAATAGTGCTGCAGTAAACACTCTGTGTTTATTGTTTATTCATAAATCTTGGATAATGTGCTTTTGAATGCTTCTGATAGGAAATGTTTGGATTCTTTCTATGTACATTGAGCTTAAAAATGATCTATAGTGGAGATGAGCTTACTTATGATCATGATTCATATAAAAATTCAGACATTCATTGTATAGTCTACATATTGGCTTATAAAATTTTCCTAACAACTAAGGTTGCTGAACACAAGTCTTGGAGAGATTTAAAAAGGAAAAACTGCAAAACGTGGAAAGAGGATATGTCTTTTCATTTGCATGCTTGTAAATAAAAATTTAGCTCTCTTTTGAAATCAGTTACAAGTGTTCTCATGATGAGCAGGCCATGGACAGGAGTTCATCTAAGCTATATCCGCAGTAACAGTGTTTTCCATAGAGATGTTAATCATTAGCATACTGTGGTGCTTTCCTAGTTGAATTTAGTCATGGAATTTAAAAGAAAAAAGTATGTTAGTGTACATTCAGAAATCTGATATATATTGAACTTAAGGTCAAGATAAAAAAACGAATCAGAACTAGTTATATTAGCTTTTCATTTCTTTCTTTCTTTTATTTAATTTGCCTGTTTTGCTCAGTAATGATAAGTTTACTACCGATCATTTTTTCCACCCCAGTAATGATACAATTTTTTCTTGGAAATTTTGCCAATGGCTTTATAGCACTGGTGAACTTCATTGATTGGGTCAAGAAACGAAAGATCTCCTCTGCTGATCGAATTCTCACTGCTCTGGCGGTCTCCAGAATTGGTTTGCTCTGCGTAATATTAATGCACTGGTATATAAGTGTGTTTGACCCAGATTTCTCTAATACAAAAGTAAGAATTATTATTCATAGTGCCTGGATATTGGCAAACCATTTTAGCATCTGGCTTGCTACTAGCCTCAGCATATTTTATTTGCTCAAGATTGCCAATTTTTCTAACTGTATTTTTCTTAATTTAAAAAGGAATGTTACGAATGTAATTCTGGTCATATTGTTGGGGACTTTGGTCTTTCTGCTTTGTCATCTTGTGGTGGGACTCATGAATGTGAGTATGCAGCAAAGACAACATGAAAGAAATGGGACTTGGGAGACTAAACTGAGGAACACTGTATACCTTTCAGCTATGGCTGTTGCCACACTAGAAAATTTCCTACCCTTTACTGTGTCTCTGATATCTTTTCTGTTGTTGATCTATTCCCTGTGTAAACATCTCAAGAAGATGCAGCTCCATGGCAAAGGATCTCAAGATACCAGCACCAAAGTTCACGTAAAAGCTTTGCAAACTGTGATCTCCTTCCTCTTGCTAATTGTCATTTACTTTTTGTCTCTAGTCATATCATTTTGGAATTCTGACAGACAGTCACACAAAACAGTCCTTGTGCTTTGCCAGGCCATTGGAATCATCTATCCTTCTAGCCACTCATTTTTCCTGATTTGGGGAAACAGGAAACTGAAACAATCCTTTCTTTCAGTTTTGTGGCAGTTGAAGTGCTGGCTGAAAGGTCAGAAACTTTCAATGGCTTAGATTAATAATGGAGACAGCCACATGGCCCTATGTGGTTTGAGTCCTGGACCTGGCAGCTTGAAACTCATGCTGTACATGCGTGTGTGTGTCCAAAATCCCAGGAGAAGAATGGAGGAAAAAGGATTGCAATGTGGCCATATTCCCTGAGGGTGATATCCATCTTTCCCTCTCACTGGTTCTCTGTCTCTCTCTGGTGAGTGCATACATCCTATATACCAAAGACCTTTTAAAAAAAATGGGGACATCATGTGTCTTGCAGGAAAAATAACCCCAAAAACTCATGGAGTTTAATATTTTCTGCTTCCTGCTAGTTTTTCCATAGTGTATGTATTTGAGTAATTTTGAGCAGTGTATCTAGAAAAGCCTTTTACCTAAATTTCTTTTAAAAATGTATATAGGTTTGTGTGTATCCACATGTGTTTGTGTGTATAAAAAATATAGGACATATTCACCATGACATAATCTTAATCAATTTTTTCACACAAACCACTTATAATTACATAAAATATGGTAATAAAGGTCTTAGAATTATGAAGCCATGTGTTTTTCACATACATGTAATTTTATCTTTTTCCAATCAAGGTATTTAAGATTTGTATTTATACATTACTAAAAGCTGACAGTTTATTTCAGGAAATCATTGCTGTTTTCCATTATGATTGCTATCCTATAAATGTACCACAGTGTGTTTAGATTTCATTGTTGGAAGCTCCAATCACATGAATGGTAGGAACATTCAATTCTAAATCAATAATGATGATGTCTTTGGGATAGATTTTTTTTCCAATCATAAATTTTTATCTCCTGTTTAATAGAAAGTAAATAGAATTACTATTAGAAAAAGAACAAAATTAAAGCGTGGCAAGCATGGGACCAGCAATTAGCGTAATGGCTATGTTGCTGAACTCCCCCCTAGTCGACTGCAGTTCCAGTCCAGGACCTGGTGGCTTAAACTCATGCCAGGCGTGTGTGCGTGCATGCCCAAGATCCTGAGAGGAGAATGGAAGAGAAGGGATTGCAGCGTGGCCATCCCCCCTGGGGAGTGATTTCTCGCTTTCTATCTCTCTGTCTCTCTCTGTCTGTCTGGCAAGCACACACACACCCTATAGCAAAAACCTCTCCAAAAAGAAAAAGAAAAAAAAAAAGAGTGGCAAACATATTTAGAGTACATTTTGAATACAGTATCATAGACTCCCTAGGAATATTAAGTATAATGCAAATATATAAATAGCTTAGGAAAAGATCATTTGTACATAGAGATGAATTAAAAAAAAAACTAACATGATCATGACCTATTCTCAATGATGTGGTAAGTTTCCATATTCAGTAAGTAAATTAATTTCTTACAATTTTTGAATTTTGGAAGACCCTTTTTGAAATTGGGATCTTACATCAAATAGCAGTTATGTCAGTTTTCCCCTACACCACATCTGAGCTCTGGTATTGCCAATCATGTCTTTCATCAACCATCTTTAAAATTTTCTTAAAATTTAGATAAAATGACTCAAATATTCCCTATGTTTAAAATGTTCAATACAAAAATGTCAATTGTAAAACAAAATGAAATGAATTATAACCTCCAATGAAATTATTAGAAAATTCTAATCCTTTATAGGATTAAAAGTCAAATGTGTTCATCCTTTTTTCCTCTTTCTCTCTTTCCACCCTTCCTTTCCCTTTCTCTTCTTTCTTTCTTCTCACTATAATTCAACAAATTATAGTTGTATATGGTATGATGTACAGTGATGATATAATGTATGAATAAAATAAGGAAAAAATAGATCATATAATTACTATATTTATTGCCTCAATAACTTCTCATTTATTGTTGTGAGAATGTTTGAAATAAACTGTCTTAAATTTTGAAATATGCACTACACCATCATTAACCATGTTTATGTATGTATCTGTAGATCTTAAAACAAAAACTAAAACCAAAACCAAATCAAACCAAACTTATTTCACCTGAGGCTTCATTGCCTTTCACCATCATATCTTTAGTCCCCCATTAGTATTATTGATGTAGTTAAAAATCATCAGTACTCAGTACTTTCCACATACTAATTTAGATAGTTGCTGCCTGGTGCATGTGTTAGAATCTTCTAATGGTATTTACTGGGAACTCAAGTTACCAAGGTCAAATATGCAGATATGGCGAGAAGAACAAAGCATCAAAAAATATATTTTGGGACCAGAAGGCAGTGCAATAGCTATGCTACTGGACTCCCATGTAGTCAACTGCTGTTCAAGTCCCAGACCCGGTGCCTTAAACTCACACTGGGGGTATGTGCTTGCGTGTCCAAGATCATGAGAGGAGAATGGAACAGAAGGGATTGCCGGATGGCCATCCCCCTGGGAGATAATTTCTTGTTTTCTGTATCTCTGTCCCTCTCTATCTTTCTTGCAAGAGCACACACCCTATAGTGAAAACCTCTTCAAAACCAAAAACTAAATAATACATCTTTTCGTATGTTAGTAAATGTGAATCCAACATGTACTTCATCACCAACTACAAAAGGACTCCCTTCTACTGTCTTTAAGGTGCACAGTATCTAGATGAGGTTTAACTGGGTTTTTGGAGGAAATATAAAGAGTTTCATGAAGAAAGCTGTGAACTCCATCATTAGCGAATCTTGATGGTTGCTAGGTTCTTACTGTGTACACAGCTTTTTATAAATGTACATTACCGAATTTTGAGGACTTGGATGTGCAGAGCATTTTAGGTGAATGTATTAAGAAATCTTCAACAGATATATTTTACATTGGGGAATTCTCTTACCAATCAATGGGTAATGTCATAGAGGGTGCCTTTTCATCCATTGTAAGTGTGGAACTCATGACTGGAAATGTAGGGAACAGATTCATCGCACTGATGAACAGAATTGACTGGGCAAAGAGAAGGAAGATCTTCTCAGCTGATCAAATGCTCACTGCTTTGGCAATCCCTAGGACTGGTCTTCTCTGGTCAGTATTCACAAACTGGTGTCTTTCTATATCCAGTTCAGTTTTATTCATAAGTGGGAAAATGTTCAGAATGCTGAATGCCACCTGGGTTGCGACCAATCACTTTAGCATCTGTCTTGCTACCTGTCTCAGTGTCTTTTACTTTCTCAAGATAGTCAACTTTCTAACTATGCTTTTCTCTACCCAAAGTGGAGAGATAAAAAAGTGGTCTTGGTGATACTTCTGGTGACATTGGTCCTCTTGTTTTTCAATATTACACTGATGGCCATGTGTATTAATGTCTGGATTGATGGACGTAAAGGAAACATGACTTGTAGTTCCAGTTTGAGTGATTTTGCAGTTTTATCTTTTTTTACTCATCAATACTATGTTCACTTTCATACTCTTTGCTGTGTTGCTGACAGCCTTTCTCCTCCCAATCTTTCTCACTTTACAAACATCTCAAGATGATGCAACGTGATGCCCAAGGACCCAGAGATGCCAGCCCCAAGGCCCACATAGTAGCCCTGAAGTCCGTGATCACCTTCCTCCTGCTCTGTGTTATTCTCAATTTGTTTTATTTCATACAAGTTTCAAACTCTGATTTGGTGAATGACAATCTGATTCTCATGCTTTGTCAGGTTACTGCAATTGCTTTTTCTTCTGGCCTCTCTTGTGTCCTGATTCTGGGAAAAAATGAGCTGAGACAGGTCTCTGTCACAGTACTGTGGCGGTTGAGGTGGATGATCAAAACTGGAGACCCTGAGACAGCAGTTGGCATGGAGATTAAATCAGCTGGATTCCATGTGGCTGACCCTGTGGTTCAAATCCCAGACCTGGTGGTTTGAAAAATCATGCCAGACATCTATGTGTGTGTCCCAAATCCTAAGAGGTGAATGAAGAAAGGATGGAAGTGTGGCCATCCATTTTGGGGGATGATTTATCATTTTTTTCTGTCTCTTTCTTTTGGTGAGCACATGTGCACAAAACTAAATGAAAGCTAAACTAAAAACACAAAAACAAAAGTGCAGACCCCTCAGGTATACAGAATTCTTAGCAGACCAGCTGGCACATTTCAGAGGAATATCAGTTTATAAAGTTTTGTATGTTATTAACTTATGTGTCTTTAATGTTTGTTCATTGTGTGTATGTTGATGAGTTTTACAAAAGCATATTTGAAATAAGCATTATCTAAACTTATTACAACTGACGTCAGAAAGAATGCTCATAGTAGCGTTATTTAAGACAGTTTGAAAAAAACATATCCCAAATACTACCAACTGAGAATTGATGAATAATAAAAGTAAACTCATACAATAGAAAAATTTAGAGAAATGAGAAGGAATGAGATCAATGTATATGTAATAATATGGTTAAATTTCAGAATCATAATGCTAAACAAAAATCCATGAACAAGAATATCTATTATAGAATTCCATTTATATAAAATTCAAAGCAAGCTGAACTGAGTCAAGGAGTTAAGGGTTATGTCTCTAGTTGGGGAAGTATAAAGGAAATCATGGAAATTATCATCATAAATTGTGGATATAACTTACTGCAGGAGATATGGTGAAATGTGTGTTAATTAGGATAGTGGCATAGAGGTGGCCCAGAGCTGTCCATAGTATTCCATGTCTTGACCTGCATGGTGAATACATGTCTGTTTGGTTTATGATACAATGTGGCCCATTTGTTTTGGACATTTCTGAATGTGCATTATAATTTTTTATATAAATATTCTCAACAAGCAAAAATACATTCTAAAATTAATCTTTACTCTGTTCATTACATATAGGGGAAAAAATCCACCATTTATATACATTGTTTGGCTCCAAGATAATTGAATTAGAACTTCCCCATTTATTTTATTTTATACATTCTATCACTATATATAACTAGGCTTGAAAAGTGAATTTACCCAAGATGAATACACCTCACACCAGTACAGCTGAGGATACTATACACCTATTGTGAACAGACATCAATCCATTTCTCTGTCCCATAAATGTCTTGCCTTTCTGTTTTTCTCCTTAATTTCTTTTCTCACACACTCCCCTCCCAACCTTCTTTCCACACTGTCTCCAGTGTCATAACCATTTTACATCCTTCTATATTCTCTACTCTTTCAGTTTCCACCATAGAGTGGAGACATACAATGTCTCTCTTTCATATCCTGATTTATTTCACTTAGCAGTAGATCTTCTATACTCTTTTCCCCTTTGTTTTTTGTCTCAGAGCATATATATAGAGAGAGACAGACAGAAAGAAGGAAAGTGATAAATCATTCCCCAGAGGAGATGGCCATGAGCAATGCCTTCTCCTTCATTCTCTTGGTATTTGGAGCATGCATGCATCTGCACCTTGCATGATTCTCAGGCCTCTGGGTCTAGGACTCAAGCCATGGTTGTTCATGTGGGAATCCAGTGCCTTAACCACCATGCCACCTGCTGCCCCCAAGAACTTTCCTATTTGAGTTGCTGTATGTCGAGTTTGAGAGGATACTCCTATGGTTTCCAGTCTTCCAGTTTAATTATCCGCCTCCTGACCCCCGGCAAAAACTTTGACATGTCCCATCTATTGCCTTTGGCTGACACAGCTAGATACATGGTGGACAGACCTATGTGCTTGATTAAGCATGGTGCATATATTAGGAAGTGTTTACTGCTAAAGAAACTTCTCCATATCTTAACTGACAAATTACATGAAATACATACTTCTTGCATGTCTGTGGAAGCAGTCTGACTAAGCTGGCCTCGGGGACAGCGGTGGTAGCTGGAAACAGGCTGACTTCTACAATGCATCTGGGAGCTGGTTAGAGTTTGGCCAGTTTAGGCTGGAGGGGGCGGGACGGTTTGACTCTGCACTTTTAATTCTTCTCCTGGGACCAGAGCACATACTTAGGCAGGTCCTCAGAGTGAATGTAGAAAAGCCAGACAGGGCAATCCCCAGTACAGAAGTCATTTCAAATCTCTGTATAGATTCTGCTAATTTTGTGTTAATCAGGATTAGTTACATGACTAAGTAAGGGTGAGGGGAAGGGATTGACCTGCCCATGATGACAGAGTCCTATAACAGTGTATGTTGCAGAGTACAAGACTAACAATATTACCTTACTTTCCAATATTTTAATTAGATAAGTATCTTTTTTTTCTTTTTCTTCTTTTGGAGAGATTTTTTTCACTATAGGGTGCGTGCGCTCGCTAGGCAGACAGAGAGAGACATAGAGACAGAAAGCGAGAAATCACCCCCCGGGGGGATGGTCACGCCGCAATCCCTTCTCCTCCATTCTCCTCTCGGGATCTTGGGCACGCATGCACATGCGCCCGGCGTAAGTTTTAAGCCACCGGGTCCGGGACGCAAACTGCGGTCGACTACGTGGGAGTCCAGCGACATAGTCATTACGCTAACTGCTGGTTCCCATTAGATAAGTATCTTTAAATATTAATATCCCTTACAGTACAGATCAGGTAGCAATGTGAGAGTTCTGTCAACTGCCAAACCAACCTATTTATTTATTTAATTATATATTCTTCTTTATTTATTTTTTTGGAGAGGTTTTTGCTATAGGGTGCGTGCACTCGCCAGAAAGACAGAGAGACAGAGAGATAGAAAGCGAGAAATCACCCCC
>NW_006203577.1:2212654-2219883 GCF_000334495.1 Tupaia belangeri chinensis
GAGAGAGAGAGAGAGAGAGAGAGAGAGAGAGAGAGAGAGAGAAAGAGAAAATGCAAGCCTCTAGGTCAAGAACTTGAACCATAGTTGACCATGTTAGAGTCCAGTGCCTCAACATCCATACCACCTGATGCCCCACAAATGTACCCATTTTAATTAAATATTCAGGCATTGATAGACAATCACAACCCATTATCTCAAAATTCTAGGTAACATCTGACAATTCAAAACTCCCACACTATCCAAAAGATAGCAATGTCTCTCTGGTCAGAAGATTCTGGTGTGTATCAGGGCCCACACTTAAACGTTGCTGACAATATGGAGGAATATTCCTTCCCATGGTACTGCAACCTGGTATTGGCTGCTGGTTTTTGGAAAGCCACCTAAGGATCACATCCTGCATACATTTTTATATAAAATTTATTTAAGTATGTGTTTATTTCTTACATGAGATTGAAAGAGAGAAATGCATCTTCCAACATGGTTCTTACCCTATGATTTATATCCAATTTCATCTAGCCCAGATCACAGGTGTGTCCAGTAGAGGGAGGCCCCTGGAAGCAATTCCCACTTGTATGCAGTAGCCCTACTACAATGCCACTGTCTGGTGCCCATCCTGAACTCTCCTGCAGAGATTTTTCAGAATTCTTATCAAAGGAACTTAGGTGTCTCTTCAATGAGTGGACTTTTGTTCTCTGAATAGAGGCAGTCTTAAGAATTCAATGAAGGACTTTCATTTTTTAACCACAAAGGCTGGCCTCTGGGGTCAGCATTTCATCTCAATTTTCTCTTGTATTATAGTAGTTATTATACTCTAAAACCTCTTCAAATTCACTCATCTGAGTCCATTCCAATGAGGTGGTTATTCTTACACTTCATGGATGTTGACCCTGGTAAGGTCACCAACAAATCCACCTTACAAAACTCAGTTTTTATCTCTCCCGACCTCTCAGCTACATTGGACAGTTTATTGCACTCTGCTGGCTTTTGTTTTTGCTTGTCAGGCTCCTCAGTTCTCTCCACTGGTTCTGCCTCTTTTCCCTAAACTGAAAATACCAGACAACCCATGTCTCAATTCTTCAGTTTCTGAGATATGCTTACATTTTAGTGATCTCATATATCTCCTTATTGAAAATGTACCCAGGCAGTTCAAAAGAGATGGAAAAGGCTGGTTATTCCTGAATATATATTTAAATTTAAATATATACATTTTTTACATAGTCACTGGCATATCTCATATTATATAAACTTTATCCTCTCAAATGTTAGTGTCATTCACATTTTAGAGTGAAAATCTCAAAAAATCACAGTAGCAGAAGAGAATTTCAATAATACTATTTTAATATTTATATTTATTATTTACATTCAAACACTATACATCTTTATAGTGTACAACATGGTTTTTCCCAGCCCAAATACAGTGCATTATCTGTCAAGACAAAGACATTACCATATACATTATCTGCAGCAAATAACTTTTCACTTTGGTGTCAATTAAATGATTTTTTTTCCCTGTTCCTTATTCCCCCTTTTCCCACCCACGATTACTCCCTTTTACTATCTCTAGAATCTATAGTTGCCTTATTTATTATTTGATCTTCCAGTCTTTCAGTTTCTGCTATAGAGATGCAGACATTTGGTATATACTGAGCAGGGACATACAAAGCCTGTCTTTCATTGTCTGACTTGCTTTGCTTAGCATTAAGTCTCCATATTAGTCCACTTTGTTTTAAATGTCAGGGATCATTGTTCTTTTATGGTCAAGTAGTATTCATAGAGTACACCTGCCGTATTTTTTCAATCCATTCGTCTATTTTTGGACATTTGGGTTGATTCCATATCTTAGCAATTGTAAATAATGCTTCAATAAGCATGAATGTACAAGTGTTTTTCTGACTGTTTTCCTATCCATTGGGTAGATACTTAAGAGCAGAATTACAGGGTTGTATGGTAGTTCTACTTATAGGTTTCTGAACAACAACTTTCATATTGTTCTCCACGGTGCTTGTATTAATTTACATTCCCACCCAAAGTGCAGTGAGAGTTCCTTTTACACGACAGCCATGCCAACACTTATCATTATTTATTTATTTTATTTACTTATTCTCTTTAGAGAGATTTTTGCAATAGGGCATGTATGCTCACCAGAGATATAGGGAGAGAGAGAGAGAAAGAGAGAGAAATCATCCCCCATTGGGGATGGCCATGCCACAATCCCACAATCCCTTACCTTCTATTCTCCCTTTCAGTTTTGGGCACACGTGCACATGCTCCCGGCTTGACTTTTAAGTTGCTGGGTTTGGGACTTGAACAGCATGCAGTCAACTACATGTGAGTCCAGCAACATAACCATTATGCTATATGTTGGTCTCCATTTTTTATTTTTGCTTTTAAATTTGAACTATTCTTACTTGGGTAAAGTGATATCTCATTGTGATTTTGATTTCATTTCCCTTATGATTAAAATAATGCTGAACATGTTTTCATATGCATTTTGGAAGCTCATATGTCTACCTTGGAAAGTTGTCTGTTCAGCTAATTTGCCCATCTTTTACTTGGGTTGAACACTTTTTTTTTTTTGTGGATAAGTGGCTTGAGTTCCCTGAATATTCTGGTTATCTGTCTCTTATCTGAGGTATATTTTTCAACTATATTCTCCCATTCTGAGGGTCGCTGATTCACTTATTTTTTCTTTAGCTGTGAAGAAGTATTTTTAGCCTACTGTAGTTCTGTCCAGTTTTGAGATTATTACCTGTGCTTTTGGGGTCTTCTTTAAGAATTCTTTACCTTTTTCAAGGTCTTCAAGAGTTTTTCCTGGGACCACCAGTTAGCGTAATGGCTATGTCGCTGGACTCTCATGTAGTTGATCATGGTTGAAGTCCTGGACCTGGTGGCTTATACTCACACTGGGCACGTGTGCTTGTGTGCCCAAGATCCTGAGAGGAGAATGAAGGAGAAGGGATTGTGGCATAGCAATCCCCCCTGGGGCATGATTTCTTGCTTTCTGTCTCTCTGTCTCTTTCTGTCTCTCTGGCAAGCACACGCACCCTGTAGCAAAAACTTCTCAAAAACAAAAAAAAAACCAAAAAAAAAAACAAAAAAAAACAACAAAGCAAAACCAAAAAAAATCCCGAGTTTTTCCTAAGTTTCCCACAAGCAGTTTTATAGTTTGATGCTTTATGTTTAGATTCTTAATCCCGTTTTAGTTATATTTTGTTAATGGTGAGAGACAGGGTTCAGTTTGATTCTTTTGCAGGTGGATATCTGGTTTTCCTAGCACCATTTAGTGAGGTTTTTTTCCCCATTGGATTGTCTTGTGCCCTTTGTCAATGATCAGTTGGCCATATGGCTTCATGGCTCAGTCTGTGAGGCTTGGACACTGAGTAGAAGCAGTAGTAGATTTAGAAAAAACACACAGTGAGACACACAAGTAGAGAAAAGCGGGGGTCGGGCAGTCCAGGCATCTCTGATGAAAACCACTGTGGCACTGAGCCATTCCCAGGCTTATTCTTTTATAGAGTAAGAGGGAGGGAGACGTGGAAGGTAAAGACAGGTATTTTCTCTTGTTGACAGCAGCTGTGGAATACCACAGTTCTAAACAAGACCCCCCTGGCCTTCTCTGGCTGACAGTTTTCTTTAATTTACACTGCCTGGCAGTGCAAAACTAGATCAAAGCCTTGTTATTGCTTTCACTTACCCTGCAGCATCAGCTCGAAGACCATATCTACTTTGAAGGTCACTAGTATTTTGTCCAGATCTGGCCACTGCCTACATTTTGAAATTTGTTTTTGGGTTCTAAAATCTGTTCCATTGGTTTACCTGCCTATTTTTGTGCCAATACCATGTTGTTTTGATTACCATGGCTTTGTAATATGTTTTGATGTCAGACAGTGAGATACCCTTTACTTTTATTTTTAAATTATTTTTTATTTTTAAATTATTTTTTATTTTTATTTATTTTATATATATTACATTTTTATTTCAATTTCTTCTATATAGTCAATTACACATACCACTTAGCTTGCAAAGTGAATATTCCAATATGTATACATTAAGGAGAAAAATAGAGGGGATGTTAGTGAGAAACAGATATGGTTTATTATCTGTTGAAGATAATGTGTATAGTATTCTCGACTGGACTGGTTAGAAATGTATACTTGTTCAAATATTAACTTTGCAAGCTAAGAAATGCCTTCCCTTTATTCCCCTTGCTTTGGTTATAGGGGGCCTTTTAAGGTTGCAGACAAATGTTATAATTTTTTTTTCTATTCCTGTGAGGAATATTTCTGGTACTTTAATCTGAATTGCATTGGATTTGTAGATTAATTTGGAAAGGATTGATATCCTGGTTATATTAATTCTTCCAATCCAGGAACATAGGATGTTTTTCCACTTTTTTATGGTTTTTCATTTTTTTCAAGTGTCTCATAGTTTTTCTTGTAGCAGTCTTTCACTTTTTTTGGTTAAGGTTATTCCCAGATATCTTATTGCTTTTGTGGCTATGTAAATAGGATGGCTTTTGTAATTGTATCTCAATTTTTTCATTGTTAGTGTGGCGGAGACCATACAGTCAACACAGGCAGAACATAAAGGAGCTGCCCCTCATGCCTAAGCAAGGCTGGGCTGAGAAGAACTGCAATCAAGGCTGACAGTTACGGGCTCCAGTTATTAACTGTGTTTGTTGTACTGGTTTGTGCTCAATTTCTCTGCCATGAGCTTTACTGTCATTATGGTACCCCACAAGGATAAAATAATACCCACAGCCTTACTGCAGCTTTACAATAAAGCCAATTAGTGATCCTGAAGGAATGCGGTTCCCTAAAGTGACAGCGATCAGGAAATTATTTTGTGAGACTCACCCCACCTGTCTGTATTAAACCGAATTAGCATATGTTAGGTTAAGTTAGTATAAACCAAATTAGTGTAATTAGCAAATGTAGGTTAAGTTAGTTTAAGGATAATTTTACATAAACACCCCTTGTTAAGGCTGCAGGCCAAGTTAGCTTATGTTAGACCTAGTTAGCAGTTATCATACTCACCGCCATGACAGGGATTCAAAGATGGGCACAAAAATTCACTAATTAATAGAAATTCAACAAGCAAAATGTAGAAATTTGGGAGTTAACAGAGGAAGGACAGATCTGGCTGGTAGTGACAGGATAAACAAATCTGAAGGTGCCAGGGGAAAATTACCTATCTTAGCTGGAAGTTCTTATCTAAGCTCGGGCAAGCAACAGATAGTTCCTAACTACAAATAGTTTCTCCTCTGTGTGCTGTAAACTAGGAAAAACTGCTTATAAAACATCTTGTGTTGTCTCCTAAGCCACAAAAACCCCCTCATCCAGAAATGCTCTGTCCGGTAATCAAGATTTAAGAAGAAAATGCACCAGACAGATGGACTCCTTCACCCTGAGGACTGTGACTAATTACACTTAATCAAACAGAACAGACATCATGTTTTATGATTATGGTTCCTGTGTTTTAAATACCCTATTTTTTATAGTAAATCGTTTACTTCCCCCTCACCCCTCCTACTTCTTTAAAACATCTCTCAATAAATACGTATGTTTGATAGCCACTGGGACTGCAGTCTTGAGCTGGCTCTGACTGTAGTTGGCTGAGAACATGCTAAAGAGCATTGAGGTCTCAGTCTGATTCCTTCTCACCTGCGTCACCTTCCTGTGTACGAGCTTCAACCCACCCCAGCTGGAGCAGGTCTCCGGTAAGTGTATATAAATTCTATAGGTTTTTTGTATGTTTATTTTGTATCCTGACACTACTGTATTTCTTTATCACTTATTGGAAGTTTTTTGTGAATTCTTTTGGATTTGCTATGTATAGAATCATATTATCTGCAAACAGGGATCATTTCACTTCTTTTCCTATTTGAATCTCTTTTAATTGACTCTCTTGTCTGATTACAATGGCTAGAATTTGTAGTACTATGTTGAAAAGAAGTGGAGAAAGTGGCCAGCCTTGTCTTACTATCTTTTTTAGTGGAAAAGCTTTCAGTGTTCCCCTATTTAGTATGCTGTTAGTAGGGGAAAAATAATATCTGACTAGACCCTTCACAATTAATAAGATGAATTAAATAACATATAGTCTCCCAATAAAGAAAAGCCAGGTCCTGATGGCTTCACTTCTGAATTCTACAAAACTTTTAAAGAGGAATTAACCCCTATTGTTCTCAAACTGTTTCTAAAGATCCAAAAGGAAAGAACCCTTCCAAATTGACTCTATGAAACCTCTATCATCCTATTCCAAAAACAGATAAAGATATAACAAAAAGAAAACTACAGGCCAATATCCCTGATAAATACAGATGCAAAAATTCTCAACAAGATACTCACAAGTTATATCCAACAACTCATTAAAAAGATTATACCCCATGACCATGTAGGTTTTATTCCAGGGATGCAAGGTTGGTTCAACATATGAAAACAATAAATGTAATACATCCCATTAACAGAAGGAAAGATAAAAATCATATAATCATATCAATCAATGCAGGAAAAGCATTTGATAAAATACAACATCCCTTCATGATTAAGCCTCTCTGCCAAATTAGCATGAAACTGACATTCCTCAACACAATCAAAACCATCTATGACAAATTCATATCTCACATTGATAATGCATTTGCTTAAATTTTTGCTTAATTACTCCATCACTTGCTCAAAATAACATTGACACAATCAAAATGACAATTCTACCCAAATTAATCTACATATTTAATGCAATGCCAATCAAAGTACCAGACACATCCTTCACAGACCTAGAAAAGACAATCATAAATTTGTCTGGAATCATAAAAGACCCTGCATTGCCAATATAATTCTACACAAGAAGAGTGGAGTGGGTGGCATCTCACTCCCTGACCCAAAAATATACTACAAAGCTGTGGTAATCAAAACAGCATGGTACTGGCACAGAAACAGACATGTGGACCAATGGAACAGAATAGAGTCCCCAGAAATAAATGTCCAAACATACAGTCAACTGATCTTTGACAAGGGGTACCAGTCAATCCAGTGGGAAAAGAAAAGCCTCTTCAGTAAGTGGAACTGGAAAAACTGAATTTCCACTTGCAGAAAGATGAATCTGAACCCCTACCTCTCACCTTTGACAAAAGTCAAGTCAAGGTTGATCAAGGATCTAAATCTAAGACCTCAAATTATACAGCTGCTCCTGGAAAACACTGGGGAAACTCTGGGAGACACTGGTATAGGGAA
>NW_006203577.1:2219945-2244261 GCF_000334495.1 Tupaia belangeri chinensis
TGTCATAGCCTGGCTTTCCTCACTCACGAGTCCAAAGATCAACCCTATTAAAAAAATGGGAGAAGGAGTTGAATAAAACACTCTCTAAAGATGACATATGAATAGCCAAAAGGCATATGAAAAAATGTTCAACATCCCTCATCGTAAGGGAAATGCAGATAAAAACAACAATGAGGTACTACCTAACCCCAGTCAAAATGTCTAAGATTAAAAAAACAAAAAATGATAAGTGTTGGTGGGGGTGTGGTGAAAGGGGAACTCTTTTACACTGCTGGTGGGAATGTAAATTGGTCCAACCACTGTGGAGAATAATTTAGAGATTCCTCAAAAACCTACAAATAGGGAACCAGCAGTTAGCATAATGGCTATGTCGCTGGACTCCCACATAGTCAACCGCAGTTTGCGTCCCGGACCCGGTGGCTTAAAACTCATGCCGGGTGTGTGTGTGTGCGTGCCCAAGATCCCGAGAGGAGAATGGAGGAGAAGGGATTACGGCATGACCATCCCCCCTGGGGGGGGTGATTTCTTGCTTTCTGTCTCTATGTCTCTCTCTGTCTTGCGAACGCATGCACCCTATAATGAAAATCTCTCAAAAAATAAATCTACAAATAGATCTACCATATGATCCAGCAATAGCATTCCTTGGTATCTACCCAAAGGACAGAAGAATTCTTCATTGAAAAAGTGCTTGCACATTGATGTTTATTGCAGCACTATTCACGATTGCAAAGTCATGGGACCAACCCAAATGACCCCGTATGGAGGAATGGATTGAAAAACTGGCACATATACTCTATAGAATACTACTCAGCCATAAAAACCAAAAAACCCTGGCTTTTGACAGAAAGTGGAAAAATATGGAAGATTTACTGCTGAGTGAAGCACGCCAGGCTATGAAGGAGAGACACTGTATGTCCCCCACTTCATATATACCAAATGTCTGCACTCTATGACTGAAACTGATTGACTAACAGTTGTACAAACACAAGAGATGAGTGTGAATGTCAGATGAGGTGTATGTGGAGGAGTGGGGCCTGACAAAGGACATTTGGAGAAGGGATACGGAGGTAGAACGTTGACAGGATGGGGAAGTATGGTATTATCGGTTGAAGATATTTTGATCAACAGGACTGGGGAGAAATGTTCACATATTGAAATGCTCACATTGTAAGCTAAACGATGCGACTGAATGTATATACAAAAAGAAATAAATTAAATAAAAAAAATAACATTGACACTAAGATAGATGAAGACATGATCTTCTCTTAGGCACTACCCAGCTAGTGTGATTTCTGGATGTAATTTGGAAATTATTCTTGTTGCTTTTCTCAGGTGTCTAATAGTGGAACCTTAGGGAAGCCCCTCTTAGGTGAGTGTTGCCTTCCCTGGGAAACGAACTCTGCTTTCCCTTTTAAGAACACAGGATGTTTCAGTACCAGCCTCATCACAAGACCCCACCCAGACCCATCACAAGAGGTTTCCACTTCTCTTTGTCTTCTTTCCCAAGTTGTCTTTATTGTATGGACATGGCCAAGCCGGGACTTTCCTGCCTCTGTTCTTGTGGTATGTTTTGTGCATGTAGCTTAGAATTTTTTTCCTTAAAATTTACCGTGCTAGCCAGTTTTGTCTTCTCAATATGTCTTGACTCTAAACAGAGGGTTTTTGTGAGAATGATTGTGACACCTTGATTTCACATTCTTTATTCGATATTGCTTCAGAACTGAAGGTGGGTCAGCTCCCCCACACTAGGTTGTCTTACCTGCTGCTGCTGTCTGTGCAATTTTTGTGAATGTTTTTCTGCTCTGTTTGGAATCTGTTACTGAGTTTATTTCTTTGGTCCTTTGCTTATTCTTATTTGTCAAGGGAGAACTGTCATGCCAGCCTGTTTATTCCCCCATTTTTAGCAGCTGGTGTATCATCCTGTGTCCACCTTGCTGTCTGTCGTGGGGGGTCAGTAAATAGAGGTGCTAGTGAGGTCATGTGGGCACCATCGGAATGTATTTGGTGCTGATGGAGGAATGTGCCCTACTGAACAGAGGCGAAGTACAGAGTAGGAGGATGAACTGTGGATGAACTCATCCAAACTCAAAGAATGCTTTATGAGGCAGCAAATAGATCACAGCTTTTTTCACCATACAGAAAAAGTATTTCCAAATTTTAATGAATATTTGCATTTAATATGATAAAATACTCTTGTAAAACTATCACAGTAGAAAGCATCAACTAGACATTGAATAGATTTTGGGGAAAAATGCCTGAATTATTGAAGTGGAAAGAGGACATTTGAATGCAAATAAATGTGCAGATGTGTATTTGTGTGTATGCATGAACTTCTAGAAGTAAAGTTATGGAGAAGTATTATCTCAATGTTTAGCATTCTCAAAACAATGCCTCTGTGAAATCTATAGAGAACTCTGATTCTTAGGAAGAGTTTAGGATAATGTGTGGATAAATCTTTAACATTTGTGTGTGTGTCTGTAAATCAATTATGTTTTTCTGTCCCTTTCTTTTTATTATAGTTTGACAATCTGTCATTGCATAGATTATGATATAGTTTACCAAGTGGCATTAGGATTTATGAGTATGCTATAGATTAAGTAGATCAAGCTAATTAACATATCCATCACTTGGAATACCATTTTGTCAAAATAATATTTTAAATTTAGTCTCTTAGTACATTTTTGAAACGTACAACACCCTGTTATTAACCCTGTTCAGCATGCTTTTCAACAGAGTGAAGAAAATGAACTGAGGCTTCCTAACTTTTGACCATAATCTCTCCATTCCCCACAACACTACCTTTGAAATATTTTAGAAACTTCAATATTCAGGAAGTTCCACATACAAATTTAGTTTGTTTTTCTCTTTATATATGGGTTAGACTCTTGTAATCGTACTACCAAAACATCAAGTTGCCAGAGAAAATACAAAGACAAGATAAAAAGAACTAACAATAAAATATCTTTTCCAAATGGTAGCAAATGAGAATCCAACCTTTCTTTCATCACTAAATTACAAAGGACTTCAACCTTCTGTGCTTAAGGTGCACTGTGTCTGGATGAAGCTCAGTTGAATCTTCTGGGGAAATACAAAGATTTTCACAAGGAAAATGATGAGCTCATCTATAAGGAAATCTTGATGTTTGCTAATTTGATACTGTGTACACAAGATTTTATAATTGGAGTACATTGTTGAATTGTGAAGAATTAAATGTGCAGAACATTTTAGGTGAATGTTTGAAGAAATCTTCGGCAGAAATATCAAACATCAAGACGTTCTCTTACAGACAATGGGCAGTATCACAGTGATCACTCTTATAGTCATTACAACTGTGGAGTTCATTTTTGGAAATGTAGGAAATGGAGTCATAGCACTGGTGATCAGCATTGACTGGGCGAAGAGAGGAACAATCTCCTCAATAGATCAAATTCTCACTGCGTTGGCAATATCCAGAATTGTTCTGCTCTGGTTAATGTTCATACATTTGTTTGTGTTTGTGTCTAATCAAGGTTTCTTAGTCAGTGGTAAAGGTATAAGAATGTTCAATAATAGCTGCATAGTGACTAGTCACTTTAGCATCTGGCTTGCTACCTGTCTCAGCATCTTTTACTTTCTCAAGATAGCCAATTTTTCTAACTCTATTTTTCTCTACCTAAAGTGGAGAGTTAAAAAGGTGGTCTCAGTGATACTACTGGTGTCCTTGATTCCTTTGCTTTGTAATCTTGTGCTAGTAAACATACATATGGATGCTTGGGTTGATACATATAAAAGAAATACAACTAGTTTGAATAACTCTGCACGATATTTCAAGCTTCTTTTACTCATTAACACTATGTTTACGCTCATCCCCTTTACTATGTCATTGATAACTTTTCTCCTGCTAATCTTTTCACTGTGCAGACATCTCAGGATAATGCAACATGATGCCCAAGGACCCAGAGATGCTAGCACCAAAGCCCACATAACAGCCCTGCAGTCTGTGATTGCCTTTCTCCTCCTCTATGCAATTTTCATTCTGTCTTACTTGATACCAGTTTTTATCTCTGACTTGGTGAATAAAAATGTGCTTCTCATGTTTTTCCAAGCTACTGGAATTGCTTTTCCTTCAGGACACTCAGGTGTCCTGATTCTGGGGAACAATAAGTTAAGACAAGCCTCTCTCTCAGTGTTGTGGTGGCTGAGACACAAGTTCAGACAATGACCCTTCATTCAGGTCCATAGGTCATTTAGCGGATCATATTGTATATTACAGAGAAGATAGTAGTCACTCCATAAGAAGTTTTTACATTATGTATTTATGCATCTTCAATGTTCTTGCACTGTGTGTAACTATGTTTGAAAAAGCACTATCTAAATAATAAAACCTAGTAAAATATATACAAGTATGCATAGTAATATCCTTATACAGAGTATATAATATAGACTACTTCTGTAAAAACACAGAATTTTTACAGGAATGAATATTAAGTGTTGTGTCAATCATTTACTATTGATATTTTGAAATGATAAACCTTTGATATATATGACATCTATGTGTATGTATGTGATCCATTTTAGAATTATCAAATATAAAGTTATAACTTTATAATTTTATATACTTATGAAGAAACTTTTTACATAGCGAATGTACCTAAAATGTTGAATTCAAAAGGAAGAATAAAATATAGATTATTGAAAATCACATATACCAAATCTCTTGTTTCAAATGTAAGAGCTAACTTACAAATTTTTTTCCAGACATTTACCAGGTATGTGAGATTGCTTTATTCTAAGGGTCCAGAGAGACAGACATCAAGGCAAATATAAAGTCCTTCCCAACTGTGATCGCCCTCTTCCTACTCTATGCCATATATCTATACACTTGATTTCACATTCAAGAATTCCTGGGGTATATCATTATTATTAGTTACTTGTGATTTACATTTCTGAACACATTGTATTTCCCTAGTTTTCATAAAGGTGTCATAATACATGCTGATTTTAATACACAAACTACCAAATCTTGGCTGACAGTCTTTTCATTGTGTACCACTGTGTGTGAATGTTGATTTTGTGATGTTTCATTTCATCATTTACCATGTTTCACTAGTTCATGAAAAACAAGCAAGTTGTCACTGAACAGAAATTGGGAATTACTCATGAGTAACCAACATGTAATTAGCATTAATTTTGATTACATGTGTATGTTTTTGGTTGTGTTGTTATTACTGGTTGTATGGCAGAAACAAAAGTAATTTAATAAAATCTATAAGACATTGGCAAGGGCTGACAAGGCTTTGGTGTAAACGGAACTCTCCTAAACTATTTATGGGAATGTAAACTAGTACAACCACTGTGGAGAACAATACAGAGGTCCTCAAAGATCTACAAATAGAACCACCATCTGATCAAGCAATTCTGTTCCTGGGTATCTTTCTGAAGAACAGGAATACACTCAACCAGAAAAATACTTGAACTTCCATGTTTATTGAGGCATTATTCACAATTTCTAAAACGTGAAACCAACCCAAATGTCCATGAGCACATGAATGTATTGAAAAAGTGTGGCACATATACTCTACTGAATACTACCTAGCCATAAAAACAAGACCCTGGATTTTTATAGAAATTGAATTAATATGGAAGATTTCTTGCTAAGTGAAGTGAGCCAGACTATCAAAGAGAGACATTGAATGTCCCCACTCAATATATACCAAATGTCTACACTCTATGATTGGAAGGCATAATAGCATGGAGAACAATTATGGCTACTAGAGATAGTGGGAAAGGAAGGTGAGAAATAGGGGAGGGTGAGAGGAAGGGAATCAAGAGAAAAAAGAAAGAAGCAAACATATCAGGGACCTAATAATAGAAAATAATCTGTTGATGATAAAATGTATGACAATATCTTTAATTGGATTAATATGCAGTATAGTCATGTTGGGGGAATTCATTTTGCTTGCTATAATGATATACATTGATTGTTTAAAAATATAGAAAATAAAAAAGACTGAAATCAAAAGATTCATTGAAACCAATGACAACAAATAAGTGAGTTTTAAAAAATAATTCTTTACTTTTACTTTATTTAAGTTTTAGAAAGATGTTTGCTATAGGGCAAGTGCACTCACCAGAGAAACAGAGAGACAGAAAGCAAGATATCACCCCCCAGAAAGGATGGCTATGTCATCATCCCTTCTTCATTCTCCTCTTGAGATTTTGGGAACACACGCACATGTGCCTGGCCTGAGTTTCAAGCTGTTGGGTCCAGGACTCAAACTATGGTCAGCCATGTGGGCATCCACTGACATAACCACTATGCCATCTGCTAGTCCCACTAGTGAGCTTTTTTTTTGGTTGTTTGTTTTGGAGAGGTTTTCGCTATGCACTCGCCAGACAGAAAGAGAGAGACAAAGAGTCAGAAAGCGAGAAATCACCCCCCAGGGGGGATGGTCATGCTGCAATCCCTTCTCCTCCATTCTCCTCTCGGGATCTTGGGCACACACGCACAGGCGCCCAGCGTGAGTTCTAAGCCACCGGGTCTGGGACGCAAACCGTGGTCAACTACATGGGAGTCCAGTGACATAGCCATTACCCTAACTGCTGGTTCCCATAATCCAGGTTTCTTGATCAGTGGTAAAATTTTAAGAATATCCATTGTTGGCTGTATAGTGACTGATCACTTTAACATCTGGCATGCTACCTGTTTCAGCATTTTTATTTTCTCAAGATAGCGAATTTTTCTAACTCCATTTTTCTCTACCTAAAGTGCAGAGTTAAAAAGGTCTCACTTATACTACTGGTAACCTTGGTCTTGTTTTGTAATATTGTCCTGGCAAAAATACATATTAATGCCTGAATTGATACATATGAAAGAAAAGTGACTTGTTTGAATAACTGTACAATATTTCAAGGATCTTTTACTCACTAATACTATGTTTGCTTTTATACCTTTTACTATGTCCTGATAACCTTTCCCCTGCTAGTCTTCTCACTGTGTAAATGTCTCAGGACGATGCAGCGTGATGCCCATGGATCCAGAGATGCCAGCACTAAGGCCCACATAAGAGCCATGCAATCTGTGATTGCCTTTCTCCTTCTCTATGCCATTTATTACTGTCTTATTTTATACTAATTTTTATCTCTGACTTGGTGAATAAAAATGTGCTTCTCATGTTTTCCCAGGCTCCTGCAATTGCTTTTTCTTCAGGGCACTCAAGTGTCCCGATTCTAGGGAACAATAAGTTAAGAAAAGTCTCTCTCTTGCTTCTGTGATGTTCAAAGACAATGATCCTTTAGGTCCATAGACCACTTAGGGGATCATATTGTATATCACAGAGAAGAATATTCAGTAGTCACTCCATAAGAAGTTGTTATATACTTATGTCTTTTTAATGTTCTTTCACTGTGTGTAACTGTTTGAAGAAGCACTATGTAAACATTAAAACCTAATAGAATACATAAAAGTGAACATTATAATTTCCTTATACAGAGTATATGAATATAAACTACTTATACAAAAGAATTTTTTGTAGTAATGAATAATAGGTGCTCTGTCAATCATAAACCTTTGATTTTTTAAAGTGTTAAATATTTGATATATTTGACATCTAGGTGTAAGTATATGATACATATCAGAATTCATAATTATAATATTATAACTTCACAATTTTATGTACATAAGAAGCTTTTTGTATGGAATATGTGCCTAAAATTGTAAATACATAAAGAAGAATAAAATATAGGTTACTGAAAATCACACATATCAAATCTCTTGGTTCAAATGTAAGACCCAACTTACAAATATTTTCTAGACAGTTCCCAGAATTGTGAGGTTATTTAATTCCAAGGGTTCAGAGAGACCAGCATTGAGGCAAAAATAAAGTCCATGTCAACTATGATTACTTTTCTCCTGCCATATGTCTGTAAACCTGACTTCACATTCAAGAATTCTTGCAATATATTCATTATTATTAGATATATGTGATTTACATTTTTCTAAACACATTATGTTTTCCTAGTTTTCATAAATGTGACATGATACATTAGGATTTTAATGCACAAACTACCAAATCTTTGCTGATAACAACCAGGTTGTCACTGAATAGAAATTAGGAAGAAGTCATGAGTGAACATGAAATTAGCATCAATTTTGGTTATATGTATATGTTGTCAGTTATGTTGTTATTTTTGGTTGTATGGCAGAAATAAAAGTAATTTAATAAAACAGAGAAAACATTGTTAAGTGCTGGTGAGGCTGGGGTGAATAAGGAACTCTCCTACTCTGTTGCTGGGTAATGTAAATTACTACAGCCTCTTTGGAGCACAATGTGGAGGTTCCTCAAAGACTTACTAATAGAATTATCGTATGATCCAGAAATTCTGCTCCTGCTCCCAGTGGATAGGAATATACTCAGTCTGAAAAACATTTGTGCATCTATGTTTATTGTGGTATTATTTACAATTACTCAAAAATGAAACCAACTGAAATGACCACTAACAGATGAATAGATTGAAAAAATGTGGCACCTATACACGATGGACTACTATTCTCTCATAAAAAAAAATACTTTAGCATTTTATAGAAAGTAGATGAATAGAAAAGACTTACTGCTAAGTGAAGCAAACCAGACTATGAAAAAGAGACATTGTATGTCCCCCCCCACTTAATATATACCTAATGTCTGCACTCTATGGCAGAAATTGAAATATTGGAGGATATAAAAGCATGGAAAACAATTGAAATCCTAGAGACAGTGTGGGAGGAGGGTGGGAAATGAGAGAGGGTGAGAGGAAGGGAATCAAGGGCAAAAAGAATGAAGCAAAACATTTAAGGACACAAAAATGGAAAATTATCTGTTGATGGTAATGTATAAATATATTACCATCTGTTGATGGTAATATATTTAACTGGACTAATAGGCACTGTGTTCATGCTAGAAAAATTCATTTTGCATTTTCTAATGATATACAGTGATTGAATTTATGAAAATATATAAAATTAAAAGAAGACTAAAAGGGAAACCAGCACATGGCGTAATGATTGCATCACTGGACTCCCACATAGTTGACCATGGTTTAAGTTCCAGACCCAGCAGCTTAAACTTATGCCAGGCATGTGTGCATGTGTGCCCATTATCCTGAGAGGAGAATGGTGGAGAAGGGATTGTGGCATAGCCATCCCGAGGTGATTTTGTCTCTCTGTTTCTGTCTCTCCAGTGAGTGCATGTGCCCTATAGCAAAAATACCTCTAAAAAATGAAAGAAGATTAAAATCAAAAGATTAATTGAAGTCAACAATGACAAAATTAGTTTTTATAATCTAAAGCATTTAAAATAAATTTGGTTCAGGAAGAGGGATAAAGAAGATGGAATTGGAACCAGAATTTGACATGGTGCTTAAGGTGCTGGTCTCCTACATTTTTTATCACAATTCAAGTTCTGGACCCCGGAGCTTGAAAATCAAGCAGGATGTCTCTTTGCTGACATTACCCTGGAGGCCTGAACAGTAGAATAAGGAGCAGCAGCCAGTCAATAAGACCAACTGAGGCAGGAATACCAGCTGAGGCCTCCCACTGCCTTCTCATTGTCTTAGGTACATTCCAGACCAGATCCTCCCTCCTCCCTTTGCCACTGTTTCCCCCAGAGACTGTGCACGGGAGCAGGGTGAAGCATCATACAGTGAGACAAACTGTGACAGAAAAACTGTTTTGGACCCCTAGGTGCCTTTATTTTTAGAGAAAGATTTTTGCTATAGGGTGTACGCTTGCCAGAGAGATAGGGAGTGAGAAATCACTCCCCTCCCCAGGGGCATGGTTATGCCACAATCCCCTCTCCTCCATTCTCCTCTTGAGATTTTGGGCATACACACACACACACACACACACACACACACACACACACACGCCTGGCATGAATTTCAAACTGCCGGGTAAGGGACTTGAATTGTGATTGACCATGTGGGAGTTTAGGGATGAAACCACTATGCCATCTGCTGGTATTCCCACTCCCCACCTCCAGCTGCCTTTTGCTTATGCAGGAATATTTTGAGATTTCATAATTTACTGACCTGTGTGTCATGTGTCAACTTCCACTCCCTCGTCCATTTGAATCTTTTGAGCTTAGCCCCAGGTACACCTGGTTCCAAGAGACTAGGAAAGAAACCAACACTTAAAGCTGGCTAAATACACACTTCTCTAATTGGAAGACAAAACTCTATACAAAGAACACATTTGAGAAGTAAAGTTCTTCTTCCCACCTGACATTATAAGATTCAACACCAGAAAAAGGAAGAGATAATCCATCAGATGACTATTAACCAGAACAGAGACATTAAAAAATTGGAAAACAAAGAAACAGCTCTTCCTCAATGAAACAGAGCCACATTTCTTCAACCATAGACAACACAAAAGAATTTGCAGAAATATCAGAAAAAGAGTTCAGACTATTCACAGTAAAAGAGATGAGAAAGTCATTTTGGAATTTAAAGGAGGAGATAGACATCATAAAAAGAATCAATTATAACTTTTAGAGACGAAGACAGTACTGTAGGAAATCAACACTTCCCTTGAAATTGTTAATAGCAAATTGGATCACACAGAAGACAGAGTCTTTTAACTGGAAGACCAAAAACATTGACTTTAATAAAATTAAAAAGTAGAATTTTAAAAATGAAGAAAAAGTACAGAAAATACTATACACTTTTATTTATTTATTTATTTATTTTTTGGAGAGTGTTTTGCTATAGGGCGCACACACTCACCAGAAAGACAGAGAGAGACAAAGAGACAGAAAGCGAGAAATAACTCCCCAAGGGGGGTGGTCATGCCACAATCCCTTCTCCTCCATTCTCCTCTCAGGATTTTGGGCATGTATGCACATGCACCTGGTGTGAGTTTAAGACACTGGGTCCAGGACTTGAACCACAGTCAACTACATGGGAGTCCAGCAACATAGCCATTGTTCCATCGGCTGGTCCTGAAATACCATACATTATTAAATGTCAAAATATCCAAATAATAGGTGTTCCAGAAGGTGAAGAATTGGATAAGGGCATAGAAGACTTACTCCATGAAATACTTGCAGAATACTTCCCAAATCCAAGAGAAGCATTTAAAACATCCAGACCCCCCCAAATATGAAGGACCTCAAATATAATCATATAAGAACATCCTCTCCATGGCACATCATAGCTAGAATGCTGAAAACCACAGGAAAAGACAAGATTCTAAAAATGGCAAGAGAGAAACATCAAATCATTTATGAAGGTTATTCTATAATTCTAACAACAAAACTCTAAACCAAAATAATGTAGGCAAGAAAAAATGGGAAGACATTCAATAAAATATATATTTGATGGTGATGGTATGTGTATGTGTGTTCATGAGCTTTTTAAGAATAAAGTTATATATTTATATATGTAAGTACTAATAGTGCCTAATTTTAGGGAATCTTTGTCTTCCTAGATATTCCTAGTGAAACTGGAAAGGTTTTGATAACAAAATCTTGACAACTTATAGGTAAGTTCCTTAAGCCTTTCTTCATAGATGTAATGTTTTTTGTTAAAGTAAATCTTCAGGAACAGGTAGTGGCACAGCAGTAAAACACAATGTTTGACAAGGCAATCCTACATGAAAGTGCTTCCAGTTAGTGTCTGAAGACCTTTATGAGTTCACCTGGTATGCATGAGCCCATGGCCCAGGGCTGGCTGAAGGCTAGGGGTGATCATGTTGTTGGGACCCTGTTGGGGATACTGTCTGTCTCTCTCTGTCTCATTGACTCATAGAAGAAAGAAATGTATAAACTTTTTAAAAAAGTAAAACCACAATAGTAATGAACCATTAAGCTAATTTTCAGATGCCTAAGGTTCATATCCCAATTTAGACATTTCTAGTATGTTCTTAGGTTTTAAAATTTTACTAGCTGACATATAAATTTCATGAACACAAATTATGTAGAGGTAGATGAGGCAAAATTCTGCACAACAATGAAAGAGAATATGTCTTAATTTGCATGCTAGCAAATGAGAATTCACATTTCACTTCAACATTAGCCAAAACAAGATTCCAGCCAATGGTAAGGATAAGAAGTTCACAAATAGGAGCTATTTTGAGGTGTGGGGAATAGAAATGTTTCACAGAAAGACAGCAGTATACACCCTCATTTGCATGCTGTGGTGATTTTTCTGTTTGACACTGGTTAAGGAATTTAAAGTGAGAAGAATTTTACTCAGACTTAGAAAGAGCAAAAGGGAAGCAGGGGTCATCTAGTCTGAGCTGATTACCCAAGCCACCACACAGCTAGGAGTTTGGAAACGGCCTTCCCTAGCTCTTATCAATTACCCTCTGGTTTCTGCAGTCTCATATGAAAAAGTTAGGAGTTGCTGCTTGGCTTGTGTGATGCCACCCTGCCTTCCACCCATCCAAGAGCAAGGAAGAAACAAAGGCTGCCCCGACTCACAGATCACCAAAATCCCCCACCCAGCTTGGAGTGTGAGAGGAGGAGCTGCCACAGCCTGGGTGCTTTACAGTGCACAACACAGACTACTACTTAATGTTCTACCTCACCAGCATGGCCCCCAGTTACATTGGGAACAGAGAGGTTTGGGAATGCAGGAACCAAACACTTTGTGACAAGGCTCTGGAGGAATTCTATCGCCATACTCATCTTAGGCAGAAAAAGGAGAGAAACTCCTTTCTGAAACTGTGAACTCAAAAGTTCTACTGTCAGTACTATACTTCACACTGCAGTAGAGGAGGGAAACTGGTACAGAAGTAATTATATCATAGAGAAGTGTAGAAGCACACAATTTAGAACTGCTCTAAAGAAGTAGGATGAAGTTAGTACATCACCAGATGAATAAAAGCACAGCAGAGTTCCAAAATATATAAGAAAATCAGAAATTGCTACCCCCTCCAAAGGACCACAATAAGTTCTCACCAACAATGTATAGAATGCAGAAATATCAGAAAAAGAACTCAGGCTATTAATTGTAACAAAACTAATAAGATGAAATAGACAACTAATTCCAGGAGAGGAGAAAATCTTTCCATGACCTGAAGGAGGAACTCTATAAAGAAATAGACACCTCCAAAAAAGAATCAAATTAAACTGCTGGAAATAAAGAATCACACAGAAAATCAAACCTACCTTGAAAGTATTACTAGCAAATTAGACCATGCAGAATAAAGAATCTCTTCCTTTACAGATAAATAACCATTGAGTCTAGGTAAGTAAAATGAATGGAAAAATACCTATGAAAAATAATGATAGCATACAGGAAATCTTAAATACCATTAAATGACCGAATATTTATTTACATAATGGCTATTCCTGAGGTGAAGAGACAGGTAGAGGCTTAGGAAATTTTTTTCACATTAGCTGAAAACTTTCCAAATGTTGAGAGTCTTATGAATATCCAAACCCAGGGAATATAAAGGACCCCAAGTAGATTTAACATTAGAAGATCCTCTTCAAGGTACATCATAGCCAAATTAGTAAAAATCTAAGACAAAGACAATATTTTAAAAGTGGTGAAAGAGGCAACCAGCAGATGGAATAATGATTATGTTGCTGGACTCCCATGTAGTTGACTGCTGTTCAAGTCCTGGACCAGACAACTTAAAACATGCTGGCTGTGTGAGCATGTGTGTGGCATGACCATCACCCCTGGAGGGTGATTTCTTACTTTCTGCCTCTCTGGCAAGCACACGTGGCCTATAGAAAAAATATCTCTCTCAAAAAAATAAAGTGGTGACAGAGAAATGACAAGTTATTTACAAAGCTTATTCCATTAGACTAATAGCAGGAAAGAATGGGAAGACATATTTAAATCTCTGAAAGAAAAATAATTGCAGCCGAGAATACTATGCCTAGCAAGATTATCCTTCGAACGGGAAGAAGAAATAAAACCATTCCCAGATAAACAAAAACTGAAAGAATTCACCAACACTGGATCAGTCCTTCAGTAAATACTTAAGGGAACACTACAGCAAGGAAAACTATAGGACGATAAATGGAAGATAAGAGAACGCAAAACAACTAGAAAAGAAAAAAAGTGATATAATGACAGGGATAAGTCCACACACACTTATAATAACAATCATTTGATTAAATTCCCCAACTAAAATATAAAGATTATCTCAATGGATTAAACAAGGGAATCCTCTATATGTTGTTTACAAAAAACTCCTTATTGACAAACACATACTTAGACTAAAAGCGAAGTACTATGAAAAGTTGTTTCATGCAAACAGAAATGAAAAAAAGGCATTAGTCTTGACACTGATGTCAGACAAAATAGACTTTCAATATAAAAATGGTAAAAAGAGAAAAAGGACACCACATAATTTTAAGGATGAGTTCACCTAGAGGATATAACAATTATAAATATTTGCACATCCAGCACTAGGGCACTCAAATACATAAAATACTGCTATATATAATGGGAGATATAGACAACATACTAGTTGTTAAAGATTTCAACATCCCACTATCACCACTGGACAGGTCACCTAGACAAAAATTTAAAACAGATAACTTTTCACCCAACAACTACAAAATACTTTATATCTAAATGGAATATTTCAGAAGATCTACCAATAATAGTGCATAAAATAAGCCTCTACAAATTAAAAAGCTTCTATTTATAGAAACTAAATCCAGCATCCTCTCTGATCACAAGGGAATTAAACTTGAAACCAATCACAAAAAGAGTCCTAGAAAACCCTCCAAAACATGAAAACTAAACAACCAAAAATTGAATGGCTTTCAAACTATTGAAGAAATTAAGACTAAAATAAAAAGATATACTGAACCCAAAGATAATGAACACACTACCCTCCTTTACCTTTGGGACACACTGAAAGAAGTCATAAGCGTTCATAGCCATTAGTACAAGGAATACAAAAATAGAAAGATGGTGAATAAATAACTTTACATTGCATCTTAAGGAACTAAATGAGCAATGACAAAAATAAATTCAAAAATGACAGAAGAAAAGAAATAGTAAAGGTTAGAATTGAGAAAAAAGAATCAAGGCTTTTTTGAGGATTAACGAAATTGACAAATAGCTAGACTATTAAAAAAGAGAGAAAGGAACCAGATTAAAAAGAAAAAAATGAAGAAAAAGAAAATGAAAGTGGCTTCAAAGAAAGTTATGTACCATTCTACAACAAACAGAAATGTTTCAGGCTGACTGCATGGCCTAGGAGTTAAGGGAGCTGGATTGAATGTGATGGATAATAGTTCAGACCCAGACACAGCAGCTTGAAAAGATGGATGCATGTTTGCACAGGCCCCAAATCCTCATAAAATGATGAAATGGAGGAACAGGGATTACAGTATTATCATGCCTCATTGAGGGGTGCTTTCTACCCTTCCCCTCCCCCCTCTGTCTCTCTCTGGGAAGCACAGTTGCCCTCTAACAAATTTTTAGAAAAAGGAAAAAAGAAACTGTTTCTTTAACTTTACACCTCCCAACACACACCCCAATTTCAAAACTCACTATATAAACGTCTTGGTCATGAAGATTTCCAAGAGATTTTCTATTTTGCTCTTGTAGCTTCTGGTTATCAGAAAACTCATGGCTTCTTTAATTGAAAGAGCTTTATTTGGCTGGTGTTGGTGCATCCCTCTCAATATTCTTCATCCTCATCTTTGCTTCTGGAGACATTTCCTCTAGTTCACTATCTTAATCTTTATTAAAAGTTGTTTCTAACGAAAAGGTTTGGAGCAGTTTCCTTAGGCTTATTTGATCTGGGTTTGATGGATATGACTGATGCTTTTCTTGTCACCTTCCTATCTTTGCCAAATCAATCTTGGAGACTTTTTTTTTTTTTTAAGAGGTTTTTGCTCCAGGGCTCATGCGCTTGCCAGACAGAGAGAGAGAGACAGAGAGACAGAAAGCGAGAAATCACCCCTTGGGAGATGACCACGCCACAATCCCTTCTCCATTCTCCTCTTGGGATCTTGGGCACACACACACACACACGCGCCCGGCGTGAGTTTTAAGCCACTGGGTCCGGGACGAGAACCTTGTTGACTACATGGGAGTCCTGCGACATAGCCATTACGCTAACTGCTGGTCCCAGTCTTGGAGACTTTTGTAGACTGTGTTGGGAGATGTGCAGCTTCTTCATTTGATCACTCCCTAGTGATATAACTAGTATATCTCCCTTAATGGAGAGACAGGTTTGGTTTTCTCAGATTTTTCTGCTTTTTGTTTTATCAGGCAACTCCAGCTTGCTGAGCCTTCTCTACTGCCTTCATTCCCTTCACGCAATAGATTCTTGATTATGCTATTTCTAAGGAGAAATTCTCTTGTCATTCTTATTTGTTCTGAACATGACATCATTTTTGCTGCTTTTGATATTTTCTTTTAAAATTACTTTAAAGATATGACTATAATGTACCTTGGTGTAGCTTTTATGTTTTTTTTTTTTTTTTGTGTGTGTGTGTGTGTGTGTGTGTGTGTGTTTAGAGCATAATGAGCTTCTTGGGTTTGTGGGCTGAAAGTTTTCATCAGATTTGGGAGCATTTTGGTACCTATTTCTTCTACCTAGACCCACATTTTAGGATACTAATTATATACTAGTAGATTGTTGAACTACTTAAAAGATTAATGATGCTCTTATTATTTTTAAAACTTATTTATTTATTTATTCCATCAGTAAGAGAGACAGCGAGAGGGACACACACACACACACACACACACACACACTCAGAAAGAGAGAGAGAGATGACACACTCAACTCCAACATAAGATTTCAGTGCTTAATGTACTTAAGAATGTCCCCAGATGAGAAACAGTAACCCTCCCATGTGGGCCTGCCAATCAGAGCATCATTTTGTTTTATTTATTTATTTTTTAGCTACATTCACCATCTAGCCTTTCTTTTTAATTTTGTAACCTATTTTTCTCTATGCATTTCATTTGGAATAGCTTCTATTAAGTCATAGAGTCCACTGTTGTTTCATTTTGCAATTTCTAGTCTGTTGTTAACTCTACCCAGTGTATTTTTTTTTAATATTGGATATGGTTTTAATTTCTAGAAGATTAGTTTAGAATTTTATGTTTTTGGATTGCTTTCATATACTTCAACTTTTTTGGATGCCTGGGACATTGTTATAATAACTGCTTATTTATTTAAATAACTGCTAATTCTAATAAGGCCAATTCTATGTTGGCTTTATTTCTTTTCTTTATTTCATTTTGACTCATGTTTCCTTACATCTCTGCAGATCTGGAAGCCATTTGATA
Organism: Tupaia belangeri chinensis; assembly: GCF_000334495.1. Taxonomy (NCBI): domain Eukaryota; kingdom Metazoa; phylum Chordata; class Mammalia; order Scandentia; family Tupaiidae; genus Tupaia; species Tupaia belangeri. The sequence goes on from NW_006203577.1 coordinate 2,237,184, forward strand.
GGAAGTCAAACATCATGAATTTTACTTTGTTGAGTGCTGAATATTTTTGTATTCCTAAATATATATATTCATGGGCTTTGGGGAAGCAGTTAAACAGTTTGATATTCTTGAGTCTTGCTTTTTTGTTTTTGCTTTTAAGAGGTTTTTGCCTTACGGCATGTGCACTTCTGGAAGAGAGAGACAGAGACAATGAGTGAGAAAGTGAGAAATCACCCTCAGGGGAGATGGCCATGCCACAGTCCCTTTTCCCCCATTTTCTTCCCAGGATCTTGTGCACACATGCACATGGGCCCAGTGTGATTTTCAGGCCACTGGGTCCAGGACTTGAACTGCAGTAAATTATGTGGGAATCCAATGACATAACTGCTATGCCCTCTGCTGGTCTTTTGAGTCTTGCTCTTAAGAGTTATTAGTCAGAAACAGAACAGTGTTTACTCCCACCAGTAAGACAAGACCTTTCTGCTCATTTTACCCAGTGTTCTGTGAATACAAAGATCCAGTTTTCATAGTGGCAGACAGGTTCTTACCTCTACCCTTTGTGTGTTTTGCGTGCTGTGTCCTCTAATCTTGTAAGTGGTTCTTCCCCAGCTTAGGGTGGTTTCTTCATAGCCATGTAAGATCAAAATCCTTACTTTACAAAAAGAGAAAAGCACCGAGGAGAATTTGATACAACTCTGATGAACTGCAAAATTCCCAATTTCCAGTTGTTTTAAACTAGACTCTAAAGAAGTATGCAAAACTTTCAGAAAGAACACCAAATCCCTAACTCCTGAAATGCTGCACAGCAAGCACTGACACTATTCCTTTAATTCCTCTGATGCTCACGTATATGTACTAGTATAGTTCATCAAACACATAACTCCCCTTGCAAGTAAACGAGATTAAATATGTTATACAATACTACCTTTTTTGAAACGAGATTGTTAGTATTAAAGCAGAGTAAAACAGAAATATTATTAATTAAATTAATCAGTTATTCCTTTTTTACTTCAGGTGTCTTCAAGTGTTCAACAATATTTTAAAGACTTTTCCACATAGGCTAATACATAGTCTCCATTTCCTTTATGAGAGAAATGTGTGAAAAGTACCCTTGAAATAGGAAATTTTCTTAGAGGAGGGTACATTCTTGGCATACTACCAGCTGACCACAGGGAATGAATATAATAGAAACTTCTTTCTTCAGACATACTTCACAAGTTCTTCTTGTAACCTAAATTTTTCTTCCAGTGACAGAGCTGAAACATCTTATGTTTGGAATATACTTCATTTTTTCCCACAAATACATTCCTATATAATGTAGAATCAATTTCTTTTAGACAGTTTTGAAGATGTTGGCTGCAGCATTTTCTTTACTAAAACAGTATCAGCTCTCTTGCTTGTAAAGGTATCTGTGCTTTTCATTTAATAATATGTTCCTGTTTATTAATTACATTGGCCTTTAAAAGATTATCCAGGATAGGAAGCACACACATCAACTGTTGAAAGAGAGCCATTTTTTTTCAAATTAATGACAGTTTGCCTGATGCCAGTTCTTCTGCTTGTCTTTCCTTCTCTTTTTTCATCTTCGTCACTAAAAAGTGCCAATACAATATCATTGGCTGCTCTTTAGTTCTTTCCAGTTGAGAGGATTTTATTCTGAACTGTCTGTTTCACTAGGTTTCTACTAAAGGCCATTTCCAAGGCAAACTTAACCACAGTTATTCATCATGATTGCATCTTTTGAAGAACTTTCTCCAGGTCCAAAGTGAGTAATTAATGGATCAGCATTTTTATCTCCTGGAGCGTCTGAAGCTGAGAACAGCTGTTCAAAAGATGTGGATATCGGGACCAGCAGTTGGCATGGTGGCTATGTCGTTGGACTCCCATGTAGTTGACCGGGGTTAATGTCCTGGACCCGGTGGCTTGGAACTCACACCGGGCGCGTGTGCATGCATGCCCAAGATCACGAGAGGAGAATGGAGGAGAAGGGATGTGGCATGGCCATCCCCCCTGGGAGGGTGATTTCCCGCTTTCTGTCTCTCTGTCTCTCTCTGTCTGGCGAGCACACACACCCTATGGCAAATACCTCTCCAAAAAAAAAAAAAATAATGATGTGTCGAGGCGGGTTCCTCTCTTGTATCAGATGTACCACTCTGCTATGGAATGTTGATAGTGAGGGGTGTGGGGAGGTTATGTGTATGCAGACACAGGGTATGATGGGCTGGGATAAAGGCTTTTTTATTTATTTATTTTTAATTTTTTTAAACTTACATTTAATCACATATATCTTTAGAATGTACATTTCTTTTTCCAGCATGAATACCATGCATTTTTTTACTTCAGGTGTCTTCAAATGTTCAACAATATTTTAAAGACTTTTCCACATAGGCTAATACATAGTCTCCATTTCCTTTATGAGAGAAATGTGTGAAAAGTACCCTTGAAATAGGAAATTTTCTTAGAGGAGGGTACATTCTTGGCATACTACCAGCTGACCACAGGGAATGAATATAATAGAAACTTCTTTCTTCAGACATACTTCACAAGTTCTTCTTGTAACCTAAATTTTTCTTCCAGTGACAGAGCTGAAACATCTTATGTTTGGAATATACTTCATTTTTTCCCACAAATACATTCCTATATAATGTAGAATCAATTTCTTTTAGACAGTTTTGAAGATGTTGGCTGCAGCATTTTCTTTACTAAAACAGTATCAGCTCTCTTGCTTGTAAAGGTATCTGTGCTTTTCATTTAATAATATGTTCCTGTTTATTAATTACATTGGCCTTTAAAAGATTATCCAGGATAGGAAGCACACACATCAACTGTTGAAAGAGAGCCATTTTTTTTCAAATTAATGACAGTTTGCCTGATGCCAGTTCTTCTGCTTGTCTTTCCTTCTCTTTTTTCATCTTCGTCACTAAAAAGTGCCAATACAATATCATTGGCTGCTCTTTAGTTCTTTCCAGTTGAGAGGATTTTATTCTGAACTGTCTGTTTCACTAGGTTTCTACTAAAGGCCATTTCCAAGGCAAACTTAACCACAGTTATTCATCATGATTGCATCTTTTGAAGAACTTTCTCCAGGTCCAAAGTGAGTAATTAATGGATCAGCATTTTTATCTCCTGGAGCGTCTGAAGCTGAGAACAGCTGTTCAAAAGATGTGGATATCGGGACCAGCAGTTGGCATGGTGGCTATGTCGTTGGACTCCCATGTAGTTGACCGGGGTTAATGTCCTGGACCCGGTGGCTTGGAACTCACACCGGGCGCGTGTGCATGCATGCCCAAGATCACGAGAGGAGAATGGAGGAGAAGGGATGTGGCATGGCCATCCCCCCTGGGAGGGTGATTTCCCGCTTTCTGTCTCTCTGTCTCTCTCTGTCTGGCGAGCACACACACCCTATGGCAAATACCTCTCCAAAAAAAAAAAAAAAGATGTGGATATCTAGCTTGAATTTCATCAACAAACTCCTGCCCTTTCACGGGTATCAAGTACTTAATTTTGGAAACCAGTTGGCATGTTCTATGCATGGGTTATTTCCGGATTCCCAACACCTCAAGCCACCATCACAACAAAACATTTGACATCATTGTTGTGCCCCATGTAATAAAAACCAGCACTTGCAAGCTGTTCAGGCTGAACTGGAACCCTAGAGAGCCAATACGTAAATGCGCTCATTTGAGCTACATGTGTCTGTATGCTTAGATTTGAAATGCTAAATCTCAGTCTTTCTAGAGACTCTTCCAAAAATGGACAGTTGGAAAAATGTCTCCAGTGTGCTAACATAGCATCATTCTTTGGTTCCCAGTTACTCAACTCCCCACTACAGGCAAAGCAGGCTACCCTGTCTCCAGGTCTTACATAATAAAAGTAAGCTCTTGCCAGTTTTGATAGTGACAAAAAGGTTAATGGCCACATATGGTATGAAGAAAAAAATCTGGCTTTTTCAGTACTCATTTCATATCTGTAGGGATTGGTTCTCAATTGAAAGAAGTCTTTGACTGCTCTAGAATGAAGAGGGTTTGGTGAATTAAGAGGTGGGAATAAGAACCCTTGAATGAACAGCTGAGCAACTATGAGACAAAATTCTTTACTAAATGATTTCTTTATTTCATTTAAAATTCAGAGTATATTTAAAAAAAAATGTGATCATGAACATCTGTGCCAAGTTTTTGCATGCGCCTGTGCTTTTATTTTTCTTGAGAAAATACAAGGAATGGAATGTTTGGACCATATGGTAGGTGTATGTTTAACTTTTAAGAAACTGTTTATTTCTTTCACAAAGAAGTTGTGCCATTTATTATTTTCATCAATCAATATACTCATGAACAAGTGAATGGATAAATTGCTCTATTTCCATATAATAGCATACAGAGGATATCCCTATCTGTGGGCTCCGTATCTACATATTCAACCAATTGCAGATCAAAAACACTTGAAAGGAAAAATAAAAACTAACAATATAAAATTAGAAATACAAATAAAAATACAGTACAATAATTATTTACTTAATATTTACATAATATTGGGTAGTTTAAGAAATCTATAGATTACTACTTAAAGTATACAGAAAAAAGTGCATACTTATTGAGGACTTTTAAAAATTCATGGAAAAATGGAATTAAAGTATGAATTTATTTTGATGCAAAAAATTAAAACCATGCATAGTTTTTTCATAATTTGCATTTTCCAAATACAAACATTATTGTGTTTTATATATGTCATTTAAGCGCATCTGTAGATTTCAGTATACATGAGAATTATGGGGTGACAGTAATGTCCTGAAACAATTACATAGTGACTAAAAGGAAACTTTAGAAATAATAAATACATTGTTACCTCGATTATGGCAATGGCTTCACAGCCTTATAAATATGTGATAATCATCACATTGCATACTTTGCTTCACAGCCTTATAAATATGTGATAATCATCACATTGCATACTTTATTAAGTTAACTCATTGTATGTCAACTATACCCACAGTAGTGTGTTTAAAACAGCTCAAGAGGAAAATCGTGCAGAAATACACTTGTAGAAACCTTCATTTTGGAGCATTACAATGTTCCAATATCATTTATTTCTCTTTCTATTCTTGGTACTTACCTCAGACCTTCTTCTTTTCATTTATTTATTTATTTATTTACTTACTTACTTATTTACTTACTTACCTACTATAAAGTGAGTGTGTTCAATGGAAAGAGACAGAGAGATAAGTGAAAGGGAAAGTGAGAAATTACCTCTGGGGGATGTTCACACTACATACCATTGTTCATTCTCCTCCTTGGATTTTAGGCATGCACTCACACATTTTGGGTAATTTTCAGGCAATCTGGAACTCAACGACGTGGCAGTCCTGTGCCTTAGCCACCAGCCCACCCACTGACCCCAACCCACACCTTCTGTTCAATGGATTGCAATAAGTAGAAATTCCCTTTGTTACTCTAACTTAAGGAAAACTGGCTAGTCTTTCTCTTTAGGCTATCTTTTGAATGTAGGATGCTGCAGGTGTGTGTGTGTGTGTGTGTGTATGTGTGTGTCTGTGTGTGTGGTGGTTGAGCGGAAAGGCTGCTGAAGTGGAGAGTAAGGATAAGTATAGAGAAAAGAGAGCAAGAGTATAGGAAGAGTAGCAGGAGTAGAGGACTCCTCTGCGATGAGTTCTACCTCTCCTGGAACCTAGGTCTGTCTCATCTAAAGCCCCATGAAATTCAGTTTCAGAGTCCACTTCCTCGACCAACTTTGCTTCTACACTGATGGAAATTCATGTGTTCCTCAAATTCAGTTTGACGTCCTTGAAAGTGCCAAGCCTGTAATTCTCTCTTGCTTCTTACTGGGTAATGTATTAGGGCATCTTCTCTTGAGGGTTTTGCTAAAATTCTTCATTTTTGCCTTTTTAATTTCTCACTCTGGATCCTTCCAAATTGGAGTGTACTACTGACAATTTTAAACGAATTCGTAAATTTATTATTTTGTTTCAATATGGCATTTAGACTTTTTTTTGGAAAAAATGAGAATATTTTAGATTTTTACTTCATAATCTTGTTTAGGTTTCCTAAACAAGGTTACCCACATTAGAATATTTTTAATCAGTCAGAGAGATGTTGGGGAGAAGGAAAGGAAAGCAAAATAAAAGCCAAAGGCCTTTGATGACTGGAAGGGAGTTGACATTTCAGAATGATGGAGAGTGGAGAGGCTCAAAATGAGGATAAGTTATACTCTGCTGTTGAGATTCTCTTTATTCTCATTATTGCCCTACCTAGGGTTATTTTTTTTTAAATTTTGCATAGGATGTGTATTTGTTGGAGTGACAGAGAGAGGAAGAGAGAGAAAGAGAAAGCAAGAAAGCACTCCCCAACTCCATGGGGGATGCTTATGCCACAATCCCTTCTCCTCCAATCTCCTCATCCCAGAATATTGGTCATGCATACACATATACCTGGCACATTTCATAAGCTGCCAGGTTTGGGACTTAACATTCATTGAACCCTGTGAGATCCAGCTACATTAACTGCCATGTCAGTGACCGGTCTACCCTATCTGGTTTTAACTGAGAGATTGCTTTGTGGGATAAAGATAAAGTTCCTTCATTTTTTTACAAACTATGCAAATTATTTCCAGTGATTATTGCACATTTTCACCCAAGTAGTAAAGATGATCAAGAGTAATCACATTTAAAAAATATTTTGATATCTAATATTTTTAACATCATAAAAGTTTAATAAATACTATGGAAAAAATCTGAATTATTAAAGAAAAAGGCAAGGTGTTTTGAATACAGATGAGTCCCCTAGCTGCATTTTCCCATATTAAAAAAGAAGACTATCATTCTTGGACAAAAATCCTCTGCACTTACAAACAATATATTGATAGAAAAATGTAAATTATCAGTGCCCTCAGGAGTTAATGGCTTGTCTAAGGTCACTCAGGAAGCTTGAGTGCTTTGTATAGGACACTTTAAAATATCTGCAGTCTCAATCTGAGAGTGGCTGAAGCGGCTGGGTCAGTTGAGATGAAGCTTCTGGATAACCAGAATACACAGGGAACTCAAGTGCCTTATGTGAAAAAAAAAAAAAAAAAAAGATTAACCCAGTTAAAA
>NW_006203577.1:2244271-2249015 GCF_000334495.1 Tupaia belangeri chinensis
TGTGGCAAATACCCCTCCAAAAAAAAAAAAAGATGTGGATATCTAGCTTGAATTTCATCAACAAACTCCTGCCCTTTCACGGGTATCAAGTACTTAATTTTGGAAACCAGTTGGCATGTTCTATGCATGGGTTATTTCCGGATTCCCAACACCTCAAGCCACCATCACAACAAAACATTTGACATCATTGTTGTGCCCCATGTAATAAAAACCAGCACTTGCAAGCTGTTCAGGCTGAACTGGAACCCTAGAGAGCCAATACGTAAATGCGCTCATTTGAGCTACATGTGTCTGTATGCTTAGATTTGAAATGCTAAATCTCAGTCTTTCTAGAGACTCTTCCAAAAATGGACAGTTGGAAAAATGTCTCCAGTGTGCTAACATAGCATCATTCTTTGGTTCCCAGTTACTCAACTCCCCACTACAGGCAAAGCAGGCTACCCTGTCTCCAGGTCTTACATAATAAAAGTAAGCTCTTGCCAGTTTTGATAGTGACAAAAAGGTTAATGGCCACATATGGTATGAAGAAAAAAATCTGGCTTTTTCAGTACTCATTTCATATCTGTAGGGATTGGTTCTCAATTGAAAGAAGTCTTTGACTGCTCTAGAATGAAGAGGGTTTGGTGAATTAAGAGGTGGGAATAAGAACCCTTGAATGAACAGCTGAGCAACTATGAGACAAAATTCTTTACTAAATGATTTCTTTATTTCATTTAAAATTCAGAGTATATTTAAAAAAAAATGTGATCATGAACATCTGTGCCAAGTTTTTGCATGCGCCTGTGCTTTTATTTTTCTTGAGAAAATACAAGGAATGGAATGTTTGGACCATATGGTAGGTGTATGTTTAACTTTTAAGAAACTGTTTATTTCTTTCACAAAGAAGTTGTGCCATTTATTATTTTCATCAATCAATATACTCATGAACAAGTGAATGGATAAATTGCTCTATTTCCATATAATAGCATACAGAGGATATCCCTATCTGTGGGCTCCGTATCTACATATTCAACCAATTGCAGATCAAAAACACTTGAAAGGAAAAATAAAAACTAACAATATAAAATTAGAAATACAAATAAAAATACAGTACAATAATTATTTACTTAATATTTACATAATATTGGGTAGTTTAAGAAATCTATAGATTACTACTTAAAGTATACAGAAAAAAGTGCATACTTATTGAGGACTTTTAAAAATTCATGGAAAAATGGAATTAAAGTATGAATTTATTTTGATGCAAAAAATTAAAACCATGCATAGTTTTTTCATAATTTGCATTTTCCAAATACAAACATTATTGTGTTTTATATATGTCATTTAAGCGCATCTGTAGATTTCAGTATACATGAGAATTATGGGGTGACAGTAATGTCCTGAAACAATTACATAGTGACTAAAAGGAAACTTTAGAAATAATAAATACATTGTTACCTCGATTATGGCAATGGCTTCACAGCCTTATAAATATGTGATAATCATCACATTGCATACTTTGCTTCACAGCCTTATAAATATGTGATAATCATCACATTGCATACTTTGCTTCACAGCCTTATAAATATGTGATAATCATCACATTGCATACTTTGCTTCACAGCCTTATAAATATGTGATAATCATCACATTGCATACTTTGCTTCACAGCCTTATAAATATGTGATAATCATCACATTGCATACTTTATTAAGTTAACTCATTGTATGTCAACTATACCCACAGTAGTGTGTTTAAAACAGCTCAAGAGGAAAATCGTGCAGAAATACACTTGTAGAAACCTTCATTTTGGAGCATTACAATGTTCCAATATCATTTATTTCTCTTTCTATTCTTGGTACTTACCTCAGACCTTCTTCTTTTCATTTATTTATTTATTTATTTACTTACTTACTTATTTACTTACTTACCTACTATAAAGTGAGTGTGTTCAATGGAAAGAGACAGAGAGATAAGTGAAAGGGAAAGTGAGAAATTACCTCTGGGGGATGTTCACACTACATACCATTGTTCATTCTCCTCCTTGGATTTTAGGCATGCACTCACACATTTTGGGTAATTTTCAGGCAATCTGGAACTCAAACCTCATTCTGCCACGTGGGAGTCCTGTGCCTTAGCCACCAGGCCACCCACTGACCCCAACCCACACCTTCTGTTCAATGGATTGCAATAAGTAGAAATTCCCTTTGTTACTCTAACTTAAGGAAAACTGGCTAGTCTTTCTCTTTAGGCTATCTTTTGAATGTAGGATGCTGCAGGTGTGTGTGTGTGTGTGTGTGTATGTGTGTGTCTGTGTGTGTGGTGGTTGAGCGGAAAGGCTGCTGAAGTGGAGAGTAAGGATAAGTATAGAGAAAAGAGAGCAAGAGTAGCAAGAGTAGAGGACTCCTCTGCGATGAGTTCTACCTCTCCTGGAACCTAGGTCTGTCTCATCTAAAGCCCCATGAAATTCAGTTTCAGAGTCCACTTCCTCGACCAACTTTGCTTCTACACTGATGGAAATTCATGTGTTCCTCAAATTCAGTTTGACGTCCTTGAAAGTGCCAAGCCTGTAATTCTCTCTTGCTTCTTACTGGGTAATGTATTAGGGCATCTTCTCTTGAGGGTTTTGCTAAAATTCTTCATTTTTGCCTTTTTAATTTCTCACTCTGGATCCTTCCAAATTGGAGTGTACTACTGACAATTTTAAACGAATTCGTAAATTTATTATTTTGTTTCAATATGGCATTTAGACTTTTTTTTGGAAAAAATGAGAATATTTTAGATTTTTACTTCATAATCTTGTTTAGGTTTCCTAAACAAGGTTACCCACATTAGAATATTTTTAATCAGTCAGAGAGATGTTGGGGAGAAGGAAAGGAAAGCAAAATAAAAGCCAAAGGCCTTTGATGACTGGAAGGGAGTTGACATTTCAGAATGATGGAGAGTGGAGAGGCTCAAAATGAGGATAAGTTATACTCTGCTGTTGAGATTCTCTTTATTCTCATTATTGCCCTACCTAGGGTTATTTTTTTTTAAATTTTGCATAGGATGTGTATTTGTTGGAGTGACAGAGAGAGGAAGAGAGAGAAAGAGAAAGCAAGAAAGCACTCCCCAACTCCATGGGGGATGCTTATGCCACAATCCCTTCTCCTCCAATCTCCTCATCCCAGAATATTGGTCATGCATACACATATACCTGGCACATTTCATAAGCTGCCAGGTTTGGGACTTAACATTCATTGAACCCTGTGAGATCCAGCTACATTAACTGCCATGTCAGTGACCGGTCTACCCTATCTGGTTTTAACTGAGAGATTGCTTTGTGGGATAAAGATAAAGTTCCTTCATTTTTTTACAAACTATGCAAATTATTTCCAGTGATTATTGCACATTTTCACCCAAGTAGTAAAGATGATCAAGAGTAATCACATTTAAAAAATATTTTGATATCTAATATTTTTAACATCATAAAAGTTTAATAAATACTATGGAAAAAATCTGAATTATTAAAGAAAAAGGCAAGGTGTTTTGAATACAGATGAGTCCCCTAGCTGCATTTTCCCATATTAAAAAAGAAGACTATCATTCTTGGACAAAAATCCTCTGCACTTACAAACAATATATTGATAGAAAAATGTAAATTATCAGTGCCCTCAGGAGTTAATGGCTTGTCTAAGGTCACTCAGGAAGCTTGAGTGCTTTGTATAGGACACTTTAAAATATCTGCAGTCTCAATCTGAGAGTGGCTGAAGCGGCTGGGTCAGTTGAGATGAAGCTTCTGGATAACCAGAATACACAGGGAACTCAAGTGCCTTATGTGAAAAAAAAAAAAAAAAAAGATTAACCCAGTTAAAAGATGGGAAAATGAGCTGAACAAAAATCTAAGAAAGACATATGAACAGCCAAAAAGCATATGAGGAAATGCTCAACATCCCTCATCATAAGGGAGATGCAGATAAAAACCACAATGAGATACCACCTAAGCCCTGTCAGAATGGCAAAGATTAAGAATATAAAAAGTGACAAGTGTTGGCAGAGAAGTGGTGAAAAAGAACCCTCCTACACTGTTCATAGGAATATAAACTGGTTCAGCCAGTGTGGAGAACAATATGGACATTCCTCAAAGATCTACTAATAGAACTACCATTTGATCCAGCAATCTCATTTCTGGGTATCTAAGCAAAGGACAGAAGAATGCGCAGTCAGAAAAGTGCTTGCACATCAATGTTTATTGTAGCATTATTCAGGATTGCCAAGACACGAAATCAACCTAATGTCCACAAACTGATGAATGGATTGGAAAAGTGTGGTATATATACTCTATGAAATTACTACTCAGCCATAAAAAATAACAAGACCCTTTCATTTGATAGAAAGTGGTCAGATATGGATGATCTATTGGTGAGTGAAGTAAGTCAGGCTATGAAAGAAAGGTATTGTATGTATCCACTTAATATATACCGACTATCTGCACTCTATGGTTAAGAGCAAAATATTGGAGGACATAAACACAGTGAAAATACTTAACAAGAATGAGACAGTGTGGAATTGGGGGAAAGGTGAAGAGGAGAAGATAGAGAGGCATGACATTAGTGGGACACAGATATGGCTTATTACCTGTTGATGATGACATGTATAGTATTCTCAAGTGGATTGGTCTGAGAAGTATTTCATGATGGGTAAATTCTTTTTACAAGCAAAACGAGAAATAACAATTGACTGTTTTATAAAAATAATTAGAATAATAAAAATAATGATTGGGGAA
>NW_006203577.1:2249197-2253673 GCF_000334495.1 Tupaia belangeri chinensis
GGAAAATGATAAGTACTAAAAACTAAACTAAAGTCAGAGTTTTAAAATTTTGGTCAAAAATTACAATACTTCAATTAACTAAGAAGAATGAAATCAATTGTATTATATTGTATATCCAAAAAATTCTGAGAGTAGACACGGTGTTCTGACCACAAAAATGTAAGTCTTGAGATCATGCATATGCTAAATGGCTCAACATAGCTATCCCCCAAAGCTTACATCAATCAAAACATCTTCTTCTATATCATAAGTTTACAAAAATAAAAAAGTTAAAAATATAAAAATAAATGAATGAAAAAAAAAACAACAAAACAAAACAAACACAAAAAAGATGAGGCTTCAGTTTTCTGCTGCTCTTTCTGGTGGTGGCATCGGCGGTGGTCTGGAGTGAGGCCTCGGCCAACCAGGGCGGGATGCCCAACAAGAGATTAAAGATGCAGTTCACCATGGGGCCGCTGCTCAAGTTCCAGATTTGTGTTTCCTGAGGATATAGACAGGTGTTTGAGGAGTACATGCTGGTTATCGGCCAGCAGCACCCAGACATTCACATTGACAGAGAGAATTACCTTCCTCAGCCAATATATAGACACATAGCATCTTTCCTCTCAGTCTTCAAATTAGTATTATCAGGCTTAATAATTGTGGGCAAGGATCCTTTTGCTTTCTTTGGCATGCAAGCTCCTAGCATCTGGCAGTGGGGCTAAGAAAATAAGGTCTATGCATGTATGATGGTTTTCTTCCTGAGCAATATGATTGAGAACCAGTGTATGTCAACAGGTGCATTTGCCATAACTTTAAATGATGTGCCTCTATGGTCTAAGTTGGAATCTGGTCACCTTCCATCCAGGCTGCAACTTGTTCAAATTCTTGACAATGAAATGAAGCTCAATGTGCATATGAATTCAATCCCACATAATTGATCATAGCCCCACTTACCAGCACTGAAAACTCTTTTACATTAAGGGAGTTTTGCAAGAGCAGCGTGACTGACATCATGAAGGCCAGTACTAAAGATAGGAAGCTGTTAGTATAGACCAGATGCTTCCTTGGCAGGCACATTGTACCTCTTGGAAAACCTTAGTTCAGTGTTGGCACATTCTGGAATTCTGCACATTCATGGAGTGCAATAATGCTGTATAGCTTTTTCCTCCCCAAATTCACCCAGTTAATAGTTCTTTCTTTTAAAGTAGACATTAATACTTGTAAATTTTTTTCTTAGTCATATTTGAAAAAGTAGAAAATTGAGCTACAGTTTATTTTTTTTTCAAAGATGTCTGTTTAGAGATTTTTGTTACATGGTGTGTGCACTTGACAGAGACAGAGAGACAGAGAGAAAGTGAGAAATCAGCCCCCTAGGGGCAATAGCCACTCTGCAATCCCTTCACCTCCATTTTTTTTCTCAGGATTTTGGGTATACACACACATATGCACACCATGTTTCAATCCGTTGGGTCTAGGACTTGAACTTCAGTCGGCCATGTGAGAGTCCAGCACCATAACCACTACACCGCCTGCTCATCTTAATTTTTAATTTTTTATCTTGCCAAATGAGTATGCACTCACCAGAGACAGGGAGATAGATAGAGGGAGAAATCATCCTAATGCTCCATAGTCATACTGCAATTCTTTCTTCACCATTTCTCTGTCCTCTCAGGATTTTGGGCTTGCATAAGTACTCAGCATGGTTTACAAGCTGCCAGGGCTGGGATTTGAATGTCACAGCTGGCCTTGTGGGATACAGCTCCCTTCACCTCTATGCCGTGGAGGTGGCCCTAACTTGCTTTCTTCTACCTGATGTAGTCTACTTTTAGACTGGAAGTTCTTATAGGTAAAATTTAATGATTGAGTTACACAGGATCAAATGAACAACTAATACTCATTGATTCCTGCCTTGTACCCGACCATTAAAGTAGAAAACTTTATACAAATAATAAATTAATTTCTCACAAGCACTATCAGAAGAGGTTAACATTATCATCTGTTATACTGACGATTATACTGAGGGATTGAGTACTTGTAAAAGAGAGTCAAAGATCCAAGTTATATGAAAAAAGGAATCTGGTTTTCCATCTTAACAGCCTGCATCCAACATCATCATCTAAAAACAGTTATACCACAAAAACTGAAAAGAAATATAATTCAAGACTAGAGGCTGATTTTAACATCTAAAAGTTTAAAAACTTAATTTATCATAAATAATTATGTAGAAAAAAATAAAACAGAATATTTATATATGGGGTGGTTTAGACTCTGCAATGGAGGACACATGTTCTTATGTACCCAAAGAAACTTTACAAAATTGTTGAATGTTTTAATTAAATGATTAATATTTAAATATTAAATTGACTCAAAAAAGTTCTAAACATGAGAGAAATGTTTGGTAAATATAATAATGACTGAAAAGGCTGAATGAGGAAAAAAGCTGTTTCAATCTAGATGAACCCCCTGGGGACCAGCAGTTAGCGTAATGGCTATGTTGCTGAACTCCCATGTAGCCGACCATGGTTTGAGTCCCAGACCTGGTGACTTAAACTCACACTGGGCGCATATGCGTGCATGCCCAAGATCCCGAGAGGAGAATGGAGAAGGGATTGCAGCGTGGCCATCACCCCAGGAGGGTGATTTCTCTTTTTCTATCTCTCTGTCTCTCTCTGTCTTTCTGGCGAACGTATGTGCCCTATAGCAAAAACCTCTCAAAAAAAAAAAAAAAAATCTAGATGACCTCCCTGAAACTCATTGTCCATTTTGAAAATTACAGGAAAATGAATTCCTTTCATACAGAAGGGCAAATGTTTGTAGATTTATAAGCTTATAAGCAATGAAATCATACATATGTATTGGACAGAAACTACGTTTTTAGGAGTAGCCTTCCTGAGGTTCTTAGAAAAGGTTCACTTGGATGTTTTCACTAGGAAAAGTTTGGATTCTGTTTGTGTAACCTGGCATTAAGTAAAAAATTAAGCTCAGACACTGGTTGAAGTTGCTACCCAGCAGATTAAGGCTACATGGAGGACTATTTTGATTCCTACCCACCCTAACACTGGTTGGTGTATGCCTTTAATCTCAGCTACTTAGGGGGGTAAGGTAGAATTATGATGTGGGAAGAGCCTATTCAAAAAAATAAAAATATTAAATAAATTCTTGCTGTTGATGGTCCTACTTAAAACCAAGTTCCATCTAACAATTTAGAATTTATTATATATTCCATTTATTGGCTTTTAAAATTTTAATAATAAATAAAGTTGCTTGTTAAAACAAGTTAGAAGAGGTTAAACAAGCAGAGAGGCAAAACAATGAAAGAGAAACTGCTTATTTGCATTCGTGCAAATGGGAATTTAGCATTAACTCTGAAATATTCTAGCCTGTGACAAGGACACACAGTGCACGAAGAGATGTTTACTCACGCTTTTTTTAGGAATAACAATGTTATCCATACAGATGGCCTTAAATTCATTCCCTGGAGTGTTCTCATTTGATTTTATTTACAGAATTTAAGAGAAATGGAAAAAGTCATGCATATTCCAAACTCAATTCCACATGGAATTTAAGCCCAGGATATTCATAAAATCATTACTTGTGTTATTTATTGTTTTTATTTTATAAATTCATATTTACCTTAATAGTTGTTCATCTTTATATCATACAATATGGTTTTTCAAAGCATGCATGAAGTGTGTGAAAATCAAATCAAATATATTACCATATATTATTTTTTTCATTTGTTATTTCTAGTTTATTCACAGTGGATCAATAATATAAAAATATTAATGAAGCAATTTTTTTCTCAATCTTTTTGTTTGTTTTTGTAGGTTTTTTCAAATAACCTAGGCCACATACTTTTTTAAAATTTTCTGATTTTTAAATATTATAATTTTGTATTCATATTTAATCATTGTAAATCTCTATGGCATACAAAGCATGCATGTAGTATGCTACAAAACAAGAATATTGGCGCGCGGCGCCGGCGGGCCTAGGCCGGCTCGCGGGGCTCTGCTCTGTGTTGCGCGGCCCGGCCTGTGCTGCCGGCAGGACTCTGCTCCCTGTTGCGCGGCAGGGCCTGCGCGGCTGGGGCTCTGCTCCATGCTGCATGCCCAGGGCTCTGCTCCATGTTCTGCGGCCCGGGCCGCCCGGCCCCGCTGCCTCTCCGGCGCTGGGTGTGTCCCGCGCTCGTCGCTGACGTGGGCCGGCGGCACGGACCAGCCGAGGTCGCCGTCCTTCCCTTCTTTGGCCGGGTGGGCAAACGGGAGGTGGCGCTGGGTCCCGCGTGCATTCGCGCATTCGGGGCTAGCGTGTGGCGGCTGGGCCTGCGCCTACGCGTGGCCGCTGGGCCAGGGCGTGGCCTCCAGGCCTGTGCCTGTGCGTGGTCCTGGGCCAGCGCGTGGTCCCCGGGACTGTGCATGGCCGCCGGGCCTGCGCGTGGCTGCCAGGCCAGAGCCTGTGTGTGGCCACTGGGCCTGCCCGGGGGCTCTTGGGCTG